>NC_056725.1:213373214-213540714 GCF_019279795.1 Protopterus annectens
AGACATGGAAGAGCTCTACGATCTTGTAGCCCAGGGAGGTATGACCCTAGCCCTGAGTAGCATTCTGCCATCGCCCAGAATGATACCGCAGTACAAGGACAAAATGATTGACTTCAAAAATTGGCTATGCTTCTGGTGTCATTCTAAGGGGAATCCAGTATTTGTCTGCCTGGGACAATATGGTCGACAGACCACGATGCTTTGCCAGAGATGGCTTGCACCTGTTGCCCATGGGATTCCAGATACTGGCTAAGGCTCTTGCTGCCTCTATAGTGCCTTTTTTAGACAAGATTCAAATGACAAATTCACCACCATAACAGAAACAGGCAAGCAAAAACTGAGGGTAATACTACTCAATGCTAGAAGTCTAAATCTAAAAATGCACTCACTCAAGGCACTCCTTAAAATGGAGAACATCGATATCTGTGCAGTGACTGAGACCTGGTTCAAGGCTCCAAAGAGCACCCCTGCACTATCAGGCTATAACTAATACCACACTTTTCGGCCACATAACCTGGACCGGAACACCAAAGGCGGAGGTGTGTCCATATTCATTAAGGATATCCACACCTCCAGGCTAATTGCTCAGCATAATGCATCCAAAGTTATCCAAGTGCAACTAATTCTGGGCAAAACTGCAATCCAAATTGTAGCTTGCTACAGATCCCCCATCATGCCCTAGGATTCCCACTCCTCTTTTCTTGATATACTGGAAAATATTAGGGTTCAAACACCCTAATAATGGGCAATTTCAACTACCCCACCATTAACTGGGAAAACTATTCATGTGCCAACTCCTTCGCTCAACGCTTTCTGGAATTCATAAATTCCAGTGCCCTGAATCAACTTATCCACAACCCACCAAGGGCAACAATATCCTAGACCTAGTCATTACCAACATGAGTGACTGGTGTTCCACACCTGAAGTCAACTCCTCGTTGGTCATATCTGACCATAAGCTAATCACCCTAGATATCCACAGGCCGCCCCCACCCCCCATTAAGGAAACCACAGTAAATAAATTTCTCCAAAGCCAACTTCATGCTTCTTAATACAGAAGTGGTGAACTTCATGACACCCATGCAGAGGGACAATACAGTTACGACTGCTGAATCCTACACAAATGCACTCTATAAACACTTACATGAGTGCATAGATCGTGCTATCCCAAACAGAACCAAGAAGCTATCCTCCCAAAAAAGGAAGACAATCTGGTGGTCCCCTGCCATAAACAAACTGTACAACAGAAGGAAGAAACTGTTGCAAAAGAGGGTAAAATCCCATGAGTGGTGGAGCTCCCTGGTCAGCCTCAGTAAGAAGCTGAGATCCCTTAGAAGAGCCTCCAAAGCTAGCTATGAAAATAAAATTGCCACTGATTCTAAGGACAGCCACAAAGCATTCTATGGCTATGTCAAGATTATCAATGGCAACACCCAGATCTGCTCTGAGTTACAGCACAACAGCATGAAAATTACAGAACCAACTGACATTGCCAACATCCTGGCAGATAGGTTCAGTGCTAACTTTACCACCCTCTCACACCCTAAAGGGCCCATATCTATACAGGAAGAATGCAGAGTCCCTGTAATCACAACTACACAGGTAAAAGCTGCACTCTCTAAAGCCAGAAACACAGCATCCATGGGGCTGGACAACATCCCAGGCTGCGTTTTACATGAACTTCAGAATGAACTGGCTCCCTACCTAAGCACCATGTTCAATCATAGCCTCATATCAGGCTTTGTGCCCACTGAATGGCGCACAGCAACAGTTATCCCACTCCACAAAGGGGAGCCACCACTGATCCTGGGAACTATCACCCTATTAGCCTGACAAGCCTGGTCTGGACAAGGCCATAAATAATGGGGAACAAAGGCCCAAAAATTGGGACAATTTATAAATATTGCACTTACAAACTTAGAAAGTTGATAAACAGGTTTTGCATTAGAGTGGATTTTCTTAAGGATATGAAGTCTGAAAATCAAATGCCTGTCAACTTTCTGACTTCAGTGTTGAATGATTTGCCAGTGATTTGACAGAAAACTGCAATTTTATGAAAAACAGACAAAAAATCTGGACTTTCTGCAAAAATCTGTACTGTTGAGAGATATGGATGGGAGCTCTGAACCAACACCCATCAATCATTTTCATTTGTTTGCCAAAGCCATTACAGCAGTGTTTTGCAGTGAGGTTGGAAAAGCCTTAAATTTGACTGGTATGTTGTGTGGGTTTGGGTAGCTGTGTTTGTGGAAGGTGGAGGTGTGCCTTTGTAAGTGTGGTGCAAATGTTATGGATTATGAAATGGAGAGATTAAGAGTAAAATTGTGCTCAGTGAAGTCCCTAGCAATTTCATCACTGCTTGATTCAGACATATACATTCCCCTGTGTTTGTCAGTACTATGTTTGAGTGCATTGTTTTGGAGTGTAGTTTCACTGCTACAGCTGCTGCTACTCTTTCAATACAAGTATCTGCTTTGTAAGTTTTCTCCAGGAGTCTGATGCTGAGAGGATGACAGACAATGCTACAGGTACACAACGAAGACAAACTAGATAAAGCAATAGTAAGAAAACATACTAGGTCACATCAGAGGCTTAGGATGTCATTGTTAAACTGAGAACTGTTGTAAAATTTATCATTAAACACCATAAGTTCAGGTTATACTATAAGAGAATAATTATGTAAAGATAGCCATGTCAGCAGCCAAAATGCATTACAAGTAGAATATTTTACTGTGCACATTTTAAAAAATGGATAGACTGGCATAAACTCTGGACTGATGCATTTGCTTTTCTTTTTTTCTTTTTCTTTTTTTTTTAATTATTTTTTTATTCCTGGGAAATGCTATTCAGAAGTGAAGAAACATACAAGGGAACAGATTTAGTGGCACACCAGGCTGTGATTTTGTTTTATGTCTATTGTCATGCAAAGCTGACTAAATAGTTGGATCTAGTAAAGCTGGAAATGTTAGACTGTAGCCCACTGAAGGAGGAGAGATGGGAGGAGTAACCTGGCCAGGAACTGAAACTTGCAAAACTGCTCCTTGTGAAAATTCTTTTTTATCTCAGTAATATGTTGACACTTTTGCAAGCTTCTTTCAGAGAATGTGTAGTACATCAGTAGGAACAACATTTGTAAAACTCAGCATATATCAGTCAATGACACATGAGCTGCAGACTCTCAGACTTGGCAATTTTTTTCAGGTGGTCCATTCTAAGTGAATGGAAGTCTAGTCTGACAACAAATGGTAGGGCTATTTGTTCTCAGTCTGTGCATTATGGGACAGATTTAGCTTTCCAAATGAATTGCGATGTCTGCCCCCATGAGGGCAGACAAGAGTAAAAATAAAATTTGGAATGAGTACTTATTTTGCTGCAAGCACCTTTGGTATGTGTAGTAAATCATGGCAAGATAAAAAATATGGGCAGGATTCACGAAGGCGTGCACGGAGTGTAAGAGACGTGTAACACTCCATGCAAGCCTCGCGATCCAGGAACAGCCCTAAACTCCGTGTAAGAGACCAGCTAAAACGTCTCTTACACGGACTGGGCGTGGACATGCTAAATACCTCACTTGCAGCCGAAAGGTATGCAAATGAGGTATATTAGCGATCCACGAAGCAGAAACCAGCCCGTGTAAGAGACTTTTTAGCTGCAGAAATGTACTCAGTTGACAACTGAGTACATTTCTGCAAATTCCACAACGGAGCCATGTCAGCTCCAAATAAAGGGTGCATATGTCTCAGGCAGCATGCCAATGGCCAAATATGTGGCCATTGGCAAGGTAACCCAATGCAAAAATAATAAAAATATAATGGGCTGCGCTGTATAAAACATAAAAATGAAGGTTATAAACCCACAAATGTGGGTTTTATGCAATACATGGAATGACAATGCAGGGACCAGCAGACCAAAAACAACATGGCCACCGTGTAGTGGTTGCTAAGGGGGGAAGCTGAGTCTAAGACATGTAACTAAGCATTAGTAGGCAATCTCATGTAAATGAGGGTTAGGATACTGAATCTCACAGTCACATAGCAAATGAGCACAGTCTGAGTAGTGTAAGAGATACATAAGGGAGAGGAATAGAGTAGGAGATAGGTGACATCACAGGGGGGAATGGTAGAAAGAAATGCAGTTCATTGGAGGTCAGTGTAACATGACAGATGACAGACACAGATCATGGAAAGAGGTGTGCCACAAGATAAGTCTGGGAAAGTCAAGAAATGGAAGGTGTACACTGTTACTTACACCAAAGTTTCTTGCTGGGCATGTATGCGCACGTGTGCGCACCATGAAGCGCGAGTAGGGCAGTGTGTGCGCGTGTAAGACAGACTGAGCATGTGGGAGCATGTTGGGAGATGTTTAACACTGTTTGCACTGGTGTGCGTGCGTGTAGGGCAGGCTGAGCATGTTGGAGGCTGTTGGCAGACGTGTAACAGTGTTTGCGCGGGTGTGCGTGCGTTTTAACCCGAATAAGTAGATTCTGAACCATGTAAGCACGTGTGCGCGCATGTAAGCCACTGTGAGCGTGTTTCTGCTAGTGTGCACGTTGCTCCCCCCTGAGGAAACAGAAAGGAAAAAGGAAGCAACAGAATTAGTAGGAAGCTAGCAGGGATAACTGCTGAAGCTAGCAGGTGAAAACAATTAGAAGCAGGCAATTACACAGGCAGAATAGTAGCCCAGCCCAGCACTTAAAACTCTGCAAACAGTAGTGCAGGATGTTTCTCTTAAGAGACACTGCAAGACAGGAGTAAGCTAATAGAAGTGAAAACTGAAAAAGCTTCACTAAGAGCAGAAATGTTAGGGGCTGCCATAGCTGTCATAATGAGACATAGGTGACTTCCTGAGGGTGGTGACAATGCAGATGGTGCCAGACAACCCACAGTGAGGAGACGGAGAAGAGTGTACAGGCCCAGGGTCACCTACCACGGGTTACATGAGCTGGAGATAGTAGAGCGCTATAGAATGGACAGAGAGCTCCTGCAGCAAATTGTTGAGCTGTGCAGGCCATGCCTCACACACAGAACCAACAGAGGGGAACCCATTCCAGTGGAAACCAAGGTATGTGTTGGCCTAAGAATACTAGCAACAGGTGCCTTCCAGAGACCAACTGGCAATATGATGGGGATATCACAGGCATCAGCCTCCAGGGTACTGCACCAGTTCCTGGATGCCATGTCAGCACATGTTGATGATCATGTATATTTCCCCAATGCCCGTGAGGTATTGGCCAGCAATATGCGTCTCTTCCAGCAAATAGCAGAATACCCTGAGGTAGTGGGTGCAATAGACTGCACGCACATACGCATCAAAGCACCAGCTGGTGAGCGGGGTAGGGCCTACATTAACCGCAAGGGCTTCCCCTCCATCAACTGCCAGGTCGTGTGTGATGCCCAGGGCATAATAATGAATGTGTGTGCTGGCTGCCCTGGGAGTTACCATGATTCCCACATCTGGCATTTGACGCAGCTGTACCAGACATTTGCCAATGGGGACATCCCACATGGACACCTAGTGGGGGATGCAGGTTATGCACTGGAGCCATGGCTGATGACACCCACCAGAAATGCACACACACCCCAATAGGAATGCCATAATGAGGCACATGCACAAACACGTAATGTAATAGAGCATGTGTTTGGGCTACTCAAGTCACGGTTCCGGTGTCTGGACACATCTGGTGGAGCCTTGCAGTACACACCAACTACATGTACCCAAATTGTCATGGTATGTGCTATGCTACATAATATGATCTTGCGAAAACAGCTGCAGCAGGACCAGCATAGGGCTGGGCGAAACAGCCCCCCACCATTGCCAAGGCCATCACAGGCAGAGCGTGACTTGGAGGAGGAGCAATCTGAGCCTGCCCCAGTAGGCAGAAGGAGGCGTGCCCAGTATGCCCTGGCCTTGGCAAAGAGGCAACGCATAGCACATACACTGGCTCAGTAGGAACCCTGGGAATGATGCCCCCTCTGACTCACTCAAATAATAACATGGATGCCTAAAATGACATGACCTGCTCACAAACATGTACAGGGAAGTGTAATATGCACATCTGACAGAGGAAGCCCTGCAGCACCACCTGAGGCATGAATGCCATGTGTTAAGTAATGTAACACCATGTACTATATGCACACCTGAGCACCCTGACTAACATCCACCCTCACCAAGCATGAAGCCACAAAATGATGATGGGATGATCAAGTGCAATAACTGGCTGAAGTAATGCAGTTAGTCAAACGGGAGCCAATGTGTTTCAGGCTGGGAAGACATGCGGCGCATGACATGATGAACCACCTGCTAGGGATGGCGTGCACCTATCATTCCATGCCCCTTGGATACTGGCAAAGGCTGTCAGTACCCACAGCATGCCCTGAATAGGTAAGTCTCAAAACACAAACCCACCTTCATAGGTACCACAAGGGATAGGAACCTAGATGTAATGCTACCCAATGCCAGAAGTCTAAACAGCAAGATGTGTGCAGTGTAAATGCACACAGTATGGAGAATGTAGATATCAGTCCTGTAATAGAGAACTGGGTCAAGGCTCACATCAGCACCCTAACACTACCAGGTCACACCTCATACTGTGCTGTGCAGCTGCAAAACATGGAACAAGCTATAAAAGGAGTGTGACTAGCAATAAATGTCAAGGATAACCGCACCCCCGTGTTGGTACCACAACAAGAAGCAGCATGGATTAGCCATGGTCAAATACCAATGGCTAAAACCGCCTCCCAGTATATAGCATGCTGCAGACTACTGTCCTAATACCAGGATCTGCACCTGGCCTATGTTGGAATACATGAATATATCAAGCCCCCAAAACAACATTATATTGCTTGAGTGAAAATACCCAGACATACACCGGGAGCATTATACTAGCACCAACACAGTTGGAGAAAAGTTCCCAGAATCCATAAACAAAAATGCCCAGGAACAATGTACCACTCCCACAAGAGGGGTAAGCATACTGGATGTGATAATCAGCAACATGTGTACTGGATGGCAAGATGAGAAGTGTATCCTTCACTGGTAAGACCAGACCATAGAGTAATCACACTGGATATATACATCCCGACCCCAGTCCCTGGCCAGAATACCACAGTGAAAAACATGTGTAAAGCATAGGTTGCAGCCCTCCAAACTGATGTTGAATCCACGAAAGGCCCCGTGCAAGTGCAGAATATGGGACACACCGCAGAACATGTTATAAAGGCATTCCAAGAACACAGCTAGTAATGCTTGGAGTATGCAATCACAAATAACAACAACACACAATGCCATACACGCAGGCATCTGGCATGCTGGACTCCAGCCATTACCGAACCATGCAAGAAAATGAGGAAACTACCACATGATAGAGTAAACATAAAAAGGGAAGTAATCACTGACCAGTAGTATGGCAATAACATATGTCCACACATACAATCCACTAAGTCCAGCCACAACAAGTAGAATCTGTGAATCCAGAGGCAATGTGACACCTGTCCCAAGTACACAGACAACTACATCTCCCCCCAATAAATACAAATATATGTGATAGATGCAACCATGTATCCAAACCAGAGGTTGAGCTCCCCCAACTCAGTACTGTCAAAACTAGTCGGGAGGAGAAGGTAACCACATACACCACAAACCCAGTCCCACATAGACCTACCACAACTGTAAACCAAACACATAAACACAGAAAAACATTCCCGGAGGCCCTAATTACAAACACACCACACCAACAGAAGCCTCCAAAGCAGATCACAAGCAACCACAACCTCCAAACATAGCACATGCAGCGAATAGTACACAAAGCTGGTGTGCCAAACAGTCACAGGCCAGAAGGAGAAACAACATGCCTGATACAGTTGTAATAGGTGTCTGTATAGGCAGACACACTGCTGTCCCACTCACCAGACTGAACAAGGGAAAGGGTAGAGTAAGCTGCCTGTAGGCTGCCACAAAATGCCACATAACACAAGTATGCAGGTCACCCCAAAGCAAGCAGAAATATGATGCACTCAATGTCCATGCTGGTGTGAATGACCTGAGATGTACCTCCCTGGTCTACATGAAAAGAGACATGGATGATCTCTCTGAGTATGTACCCCAGGCCGGTATGACACTGGCTGTGTGCAGCACCCAACCCTCACCAAGAATGATGCCACAGTACAAACACAGAATGATCATGTTTAACAGCTGGCACAGTTACAGCTGTCAGTCCAAGAGGGTCTAATGTCTGTCTGCTTGAGATGTCAAGCATGACAAGCCATGCTGCTGTTCCAGGGATGGCTTGCACCTGTTACAGCTGTGCATCTGGGTACTGGATAAGGCCTTTGCCACCTCCATAGAGCCGTATGTAGGCAAGGCCAAAAAGACTACCCACCACCCTAGAAAACATAACTGGTAAGAAACATAAGGGTAATGCTGACCAATGCCAGATGTGTAAACTGCAATATGCATGCCCCTGAGGCACTTCCCATTATGGAGAACATCGATGTCTGTGCAGTGACAGAAGCCTGCTGCAAGCCTAGTGATAGCACACCAGCACTACCAGGTTATACCACATATCATGTGTTATGGCCCCAACACCTGGACCAAAACATCAAAGGAGGGGGAGTATCCATATGCAGCACAGACACCCATATGGCCAGGTAACTGATAATGCACAAAGCAGCGGAGACCACCCATGTGCACCTAAGTGTAGTCAAAACTGCTGTACAGTCTGTAGCATGCGACAGACCACACTCTCACACAAAAGAACTCTACCCAGACATCCTGAAGACACTGGACAGTATGAATGTCCCACCAAATACCAGACAAGGTACACACAAATTACCACATAGGTGGCAAACCATTATGTATGCAAGGAGTAATCAGGGACCTAGGGACACAAGTCAACAGTAATCTGTCATGTGACACTCACAATGCCAATGTGGCTAGGAAGATTGTCGATATTGGACACCGTATCATGAAAGGATTCACATCTACATCAACGGAGGTCACTGTGCCGCTGTACTGTTCCCTTATCAGACCCATAATCTAATACAATGACTCATATGGGATGTACCGTACGTGACACCTGCAGCGGTTCAGAAGACATCATAGTTACCCCACCAAGAGGATAAAGGGTGTGAAATATATGCTGCCTGCTGCCTGGCTGCCTGTATGCTGCCTGGCTGTAGACACCCCAGATGAATGCAGTCACAGACTGCCTACACAGAGGCATTGTATGTCTGTTGTACAAGGCCATGTCCAACACAGAAGTAATGGACATGCTTCACCACAGGAAATCAAAGCCAGTGGAGCTGTGAGAGTGACAGATGTCAGCCTCAACACATAATGAAATAAGATGTGCTGGAGGGACAGATACATAACCCAGAGGCTCCCCACACCCAGAAACAGGATCCCAATCCATGTTAGGCAGAGCCTCTCACTGACACCCCTCAACAGGAATATTGCCAAGTGGATGGATGATCGTGCATGTATACTGGGGGTCTTCACTGGGTCATGACCAGACAGAGGCAAAGTAAAGAAATTCATAAATGGCCATAATAGACACATAGCAAGGGGTGGCGAAAGACACACACACTGTGGCTAGGCTTACTAATGCCCTAGGGTGGATAGCCTAGTATGAACCCATGAACCTATGAAGATACAAATTGTACAGGACACTAAGGATAATCACAAGGCTTACCTAACTGATGGTAGGAACCATGTTGGGCATCCACAGATATGCTCCGAATCACACAGATATTACAAACAACATACCAAACACACACACACACATATTGCTAACATACAACCTGACAGGTGCAGTGCAAACACCCCGAAAGTGCAAAATATCTATCCCAGCAGACTGCTGGTCCCCTGACATTGCAGATGCTGAGGTAACAGCCATCATCTGCAAAGCAAAACACACAGCAGCAAAGGTATGTGATGGTGTCCTGGGCTGAGGCCAACATGGACTCCAAGAATAATGGAATGCCAAATCACACTACTGCCCAATGTCAGCCTTACCACAGGATATGTACCCAAAGAGCAGTGTACAACAACAGTGGTCCTTCACAACAAAGGTGTTGCCTGAATGGATACTGCAAACTACCACCCCAGGATCCTGACAAGCTTGGTCTGCACAGCTATGGCAAGGATCAGTATGTACCGCAGACAGAAGGTTATTGTGGACCTACTGATACTGGACCCTACACAGTGTGGCTGTCATAACTGCAGATCCTGCCCCTAAACATGTTTGACCCATTTGAAGCAGTCATTAAGGTCATTGATGAGGGCAATGTGGTCCACACAGCATAGCTGGACCGTGCATATGCTTCCAAACAATACCGTACGAGTTCAGTATGGATATGTTCACCAGCTTAAATATATACCCCTATGTCAGTAGAGGGGTTGCAAACCAGACCAAGGACAGAACTGACATGGTCAGACATGCCACATCCATGTCAGACTACAAAGCAGATATGAGTGGCATCCCACAAGGCCTGGTCCTGGCCCCCCGTTCTGTATATATGTCCCATAGGTATAGGCCAACATGGAAGGACTGTGACTGAACATGTATGCATAGGCATACAGAAAACCATCCAAAAGGCTGAACGGGAAACCCACAAAGGCCAAAAAGAGCAGTTGGCCATACATTCGGAAATTGCAGTGTTTTGGGAACCCAAACCCAAAACAGAATTGCCCATCACACAGTTAACCCAGAGACAAAAAGTGATAATGGACCCCCATAGAAAACCCTTCCACGGAACAAAAGGGGTTAGGAGGGGGAATGTATGAATAAAACCCAAACATAAAAAGCAAAATATGGGGATGAAATTTGGGCTTGGGGTTTATTCAATACAAATTGTTGCCCTGGGGAATAACCTCACCCAAAATTCCTTCATCTATCCCAGTACAGTACATCCACGGAAAGTGGGCAAAAGGGAAAAAGAGGCATGTGTGCTGGTCCAAGCGGGGCACCTAATCCCAGTGAATGTGCTAGTAACCATGTGCCTTTCGGGAAAAGGGGGTTGCTAAATCTTAACATAAGGGGCCATAAAAAAAGACTTGGGGACCAACCCCACCTGGAAAATTCACGGGAAAAAGTGTGGATGATTAAGAAGGCCACCCAACTTTCAAAAAACCTCCCGGGTACAGCTCGCAAGTATTACCCCCCCTTCGGGAATCTATATATGGTGGTGTACCGGACATGTTTGTGGGAGCAGCAGTATATTAACATGACAATGAAAACCAAACCAGTTAAATGTTGTAAGGAAAACCATGACTAATCAAACCCTGGGCCTTATTTGCCAAAGTCCCCCCAAGTGTAAAATCTCTTGCTAAACCAGTTTGGGGAGTCAATTTTCCTTAAAAGGGGGTTTGGATGCCAAAAGGGGGGTTGGGTAAATATAAAAGGGTTCACCTCGGGTTTGGGCAGGATACCCACACAGGGGAAGGGTGCAGTACCCCTTTCGGGGTAGTTTTGATAGAAGGACCCCAAAAAAAAAATATTGACTACAAACTTTGGGTGTATTTTGAAAACCCATATCACCCCAAATAAGTTGGCATAGGAAAGGGGGAAGTTTGGGGCCCTAAAGACCTCCACAGAAAGCACAAATTTGGGATCACAAAAACCCTATTGTAAAGTCCAAACAGACCCCCCAGGGAAGACAGCTAACCAGAGTTTGTTGGGCCTGATCCCAAACGCCCCCCACCACTGAAATATCCCAAAGGCACATAGTGTGTGAGTGTGCCCTGTCAACCAAAAAATTGAGGTCCCGTAAATTTCTGAAGCAGTGGTTGCGGGAAAGAGCCCGGGACTCAACAGAAGTGTCCAAATAAAAACCCGGGGGACCCCATCTTCGGAAATCCACGTCAACCGGTGTATAAATAAAGAATGCCATGGGAATGTAATTGCTCCCTTTGGGGTACACTTTAATGAAAGGGGTCCCCGGGCGTTAACCTAATAGGGCGGGGCCCCTTTAAAATGTTGTGGGACAAAAAAATTTGGGGGTAGCATAAAATGCAAAAAATTGTTATGTGCAATTGTCAATTTGGAATCTAAATGTCCCACCCGGGGTTTAGGTGCCAAACTCAAATGAAGTCTTGTGCAAAATAAAATGGCATACAATTTTGTTGGGGTAAGAGGATAGGATGTCAGGAAAGGGTATGTCGATAAAACAATGGTCTACCTCTTTGGAACAGGGGAAAACCCATTGAAGATGGACAGGTGCAAGTTTTCCCCATGCCCGGGGAGGGCCCATAAACCCCCTTTGGGGGGCCAGGTAAAGTGGTAAACAAAACCCACACACAAATACCTGATTAAAGTTAAAAACCCCAAAATTGTGGGGAAAACCTTGCAATCTGACTTTTGGAAGCTAAGTGTGCCGGGGTTTTGTTGGGTTTTTTGAACAGGCCTGTGGAAACAAACTGGATGCAAACCCTTGCCATCCCTTCATTGCCCAAGTATGGTGAAATGAAATATGGAACCCCCCCAACAAGCAACTGCATCCCGTAAAATAAAGAGCACAATAAATACTGAAAGAAATTTTAAAGGGTTGGGAACAGATCCTTGGAAAATATAAGAACCTAAAAAATTTTCCCAGAAACAATTGTCACCAAAATTTTAGACAAAAGGGTGTTGGGTAATCCAATTTTGCCCTGGAATGCATTACCATTTTTGGATCAAAGTATGTTTGGTCCCCAAAACCTGAAAGGGGTTTTCACACATTATGACCTTGTGTGGGTCTTTGTGCATAACAATGCATGCCATTGCCTAAACCAGCAATAGCATTGCACACGTGATGTATGTGTGCGACACATATAAATACCTGTGACCTGCAGTAGTTACCATGTCTGACACATGCCTCGAGTGGATAAATGGTATTTGCAATGCATAACAATATGACTGTGTCTTACTGTGCAGGGACCACACGCGGTATGTGTCTATACAGTGTGGGTGTATATGGTAAAATACCTACAGCAGGGGATACACATCTGGTCTGGGCCATATAGTCTACATGTAGTCGATGTACAGGTGCTGCATGTTCCCACCTGTTGTGGGAGTGGTAACATGTCATTCTACTGCAATTCAGTGACCACATGCTGTGAACCCTTCAACTAGTGTGTTGTAGCTACAGTAATGCTCATGCACAATGTTTGGCTGGATGCAGTCCAGCCATATAAAGACAGTTCTTGAGACTGTCATATTGCCAGTGTTGTTATGGAGGATAGGTGGTTTTCCTGTGTATGGGAGGGTTGTGTGTGCCAGGCTATGAACCAGATGGCAGCCCGACACACTGTTAGCTGCACATGATTAGGCCCTGATGCTTTGTGCTGTGCCAACAACCTGGAGGTGTGTGTATCTGTGGTGCCTTGGGATACCACCCCCCCGTCCATGTGTGTTACATGTGTAGGGGACGACAGGCATGGTATGAGGCATAACCTGGCAGTGATGGGTTGCACCTGTGAGCCATGAATCAGGACTCTGGTACTGCACAGACATTGCAGTTCACCGTGCTGAGGACAGTATCCAGTGCATGCATCTTGCGATGTACACTGCTGGTGTTGTGTAGCAGCACTGGTAGTGTCCTAACCTGTGTGATACCCGTGGAGGTGGCTATGCAATCCGTGTCCTGCAGCATAAGGCAGTATGTGTGTATCAAGGAGCTTCGCCAATATACATCGGGCCATGGGTGTCACGTGCAAGCTGACCCTTGCACATCATTGTGGCTTCCCTAGCATGTAAGCACATGTTGACAACCAGCAGATACCCTATGAATGACATTGGAGACTGAGCAGAACACCCTTCCTACATATAGTGGTAGCATACCTGGTGAGGGTATGTTGGCAACCAAGATCAGGCTCATACTGGCCCGTGCCACATGCTGAGAGATCCATTCTATGTTCCCTATCATGTAGTCCAGGGAGATATGTCTCAGGTCATCCATAGTGGCATGGTCAATGACTGAGTCATATGTGTCCATGCCTCTGACTGACCTGTATGCATGTGTTCTGTGGTGGACCATAGTTCCCCTGAGGCATATCACTGTGACCTTCACCAGATACAGCCTGTTGAGCGGAACCCCAGTGCAGCACCCAAGACAGGTACCTAACACATCTGTAGCCAGTGTGTTGTGTAGTCCTACAGGCTGAGAGTGTGTGGCACATGGGATGTGTGCGCCATGTGTGACATGTGCTCTGTTCCGACGGAACATATGCCTGTGTGCCAGCTGCGGAGGTGTGTGATGCTCAGGTAGGATGCTATTCTGAGTCCCCACGTATGCCCCAGTGTGTTCAGCATGCTGTCAGTGCGTGTCTATGTCTGACTTGTGTTGTAATCACTGTAATATGACATGCCACCTGACAGGGTATGGCATTACTGGGTTCAGAGAGCTCAGTCCCCAGATTGGCTATGTGGTGGCATCCCACACATGTGTTGTACATTCCTGGCCAAGGGTGATGGCTGACTGCATACATGTGGCAGCTGTGACATTGCCACATGACTCACATAAACCACAACTGGACCATAGAGGTGATTCACAGGTTACCTTTGCACATGCTACCCTAGTAGTGTGATTGCCATGGTGAGTACCAACACATAGGGCCAATGGGGAACAACATACTGAAGGTGTGTATGTGTGGGTGTACTGCTACTGTTTCATAGCACTGGCATATATGACTGCACACGTGGGTAAATGCCAGGTAAGACATGTGCAATGTGTCACAGGCAATGTACATGCGAACAGGACGGACAGTGACATTCTGTTATGTGTAAACTTGACATACGTATCGTACGCTATGCAGATGTCACTAGGAGTCCACAGAAGCACTGTAACTCTGCATTGCAGGTGTAAGCAGTGTTCCAGGGAACCCCAAGCAAACATGCATGCAAACAAAGCTACAGTAAGCAGGGCTGGAAGTAGTTCATTGTACAACAAAGAAGGGGTAACACTAACAGTAAGTAACAATGCAAATATGTAGGCATTATCAACATGTACCCAGGAATACACAGCACAAATGCCCATGGTAGAACTGATATTATGTCATAGTTAATTGTGATTTGGATTACATTGGTACTGCACACATATCAACATGCGCAAACATCCACATTGCATAGTCGTTGTGGGCAACTTGACACCATTACTGTACATGTCCATCATTGCATATCACTACTTGCATTAGCTTCCCCCCCTGTGCTACCCATGTATGTGGCTATCTGTTGACATCCTTACCACCGGCATGCAATTATGTGCAGCTGTTACACTTTGGTACGTACTATGGGTGCAGATAACAATTCAGGACATTCATACGGTTACTGCATCAGGCATACTGGGATATACACACAGTCATATCAGCACACTGTACTGTTACCAACATGATACTACTAATATACTTCTATGTAGTTGCCCTGTGCATCAGCAACGTGTTTACCTGTTCCCGCAATGATGTTGGAGATTGCAGGAGGTGGCACAGTGTCATCATATGCACAGGGTGTGAATTAGGTATGCCTGAGTCTGCCACTGATACCACCAATTGACATGTGTGTGTATGTGTGTTGGTGAGGGGCAGAAATACAGGGTGGGGCACTGTTGGTGCAGTGTGTGCGTGTATGTGGTCACCCTAGGTGTTAACATTTCACATGTGTATATGCACACACACAGTTTCACCTCATGGCTGCCATATACAGGGGTTTGTGGACAGCCACAGACTGCACCTGGCAGGTCATACAGATCAGTGTCTGTGGGCATGGACATGGTACCTGTGCCTGGCAGGGGTGCTATGGACCGTATCCAGTACTAAGCCAGACTGAGTACTGTCATCAGAAGCGGGAGTGTGTTGACTGGACACAGTTCCCTGTTGGGAATGTCCAGAGCCACATGCACGTGGTCTCCTGGGGTGTTCTGATGACAGCACAGACCCAGCATTGCTGGGGCTGCTGCTGGCACTATGGGGGCATGCGCGGGCCTGTTGTCATCCGTGCCGACTGCCAGCTGCTGTTGTTGCTGGCATATGGCCACGTCGATGCCGCAACTGCCCACCATTGCCCTGGCTCATGGACATTTGGTTGTGGAACTGCTGTAATATGTCCCCACAACATCTGTCTATGACATCGGTGAAATTACGGATAGCATCCGCGATGTTACGCATACTGTCAGTCATGGCTGTGTGACATGCTCTCAGCTCCCTCAGACCCTGTCTGGTGTACCTTTCCATACGCGACTGTGCCTGCATGACAGCCCGAAACATAGCTGAGGTTGACAGACCACTTTGGGCATGTCTGCCAGAGGCAGTATGCCCACGGATGCTCCCACGAGAACCCATGGGCAACTGTCTGTGTGGTACCATCGCAGGACCCTGCCCATGGCTGCTGTGTGGGGATGCATGTGCCACAGATACCACATTACCCTGGTCAATGCCCACTGTATCCTGTCCATCACCTAGGGACAATGGTGACAAAGGATGTACTGGCAGGATGACTGTGCACAATGATGGGGTTGACAGCTGTGTACTGTCAATTGGCTGACCAATGGCGGACCCTGACACACCTTCCTGTACCATTACACAGATATCATCATTACCAGTACCTGTGGCACCAGATTCAGGTTCCCTGCTGCAAGACACCAGAGCAGCACCAGAAGCTGTGGGAGGAAGACAGGAAACACAGTTTACAGTGTCCACACAATGTTACCAGTGATGCACTTATGCACACATGCACACATGCACACATGGACACATGCACACATGCACACATGCACACATGGACACAGGCACACATGCACACAGGCACACATGCACACATGAACACATGGACACATGCACACATGCACACATGCAGACATGCACACATGGACACATGCACACGTGGACACATGCAAGACATGCACACGTGGACACATGCACACATGGACACATGCACACATGCACATGTGGACACATGCACACATGGACACATGCACACATGCACACATGCACACATGCACACATGGACACATGCACACATGCACACATGCACACGTGGACACAGGCACACATGCACACGTGGACACATGCACACGTGGACACAGGCACACCTGCACACATGCACACATGCACACATGGGCAGGGGCACACCTGCACACATGCACACCCCGCAGTATACACACAGAGCACTACTGAGTTACATTAATGTTACTAGCACTATCAGGACTATTATAGGTATTGTTAAACACACTCACCAGCATGGATGGCCTGCCTTGCTGTAACCCCGGAGGGACCTGCAGAAATGATGAGATTAATGTCAGTGGACACAGCTGTGCCATTGATACTGCATATGATACAGTGCAGTAGTACACCAGTTGCCTTTCACACGTCAGCTGCTCATATTGCCAATATCACACATGCACAATTACATACTATGATGACAGCTACATACCACGGACACACCTTACACATGCATAAACTAACAGTGTACAGAACAGTCAAGTGTACATATGGCATATTACCTGCACACTCCATGTCGTGCTGGTGTGTGGATCCAGCCTCCATCATGATGCAGGTGTATTGCTGTTGCTGTTCTGGGGCTGGAGCCACAACACTTAGGAGTAGCCCCTCCAGTCTGGTGAGGGGGGATGTGTGACCACCCCACCTCCTGTGGCAACCTGTTGCCTGTGGATATCTGACGCACGCTGATGGACATTTCTGATTAAATCACTGCAGTGATGTCGTACCTGCTCATATGTCCTATTATGCGTGCCAATGTCATTTACCCTATGGACAAGGTCTTGCCACAGTGTAGCGTTCTCCTGCTGATTCTGACTGGTGCGGGAAAACAGTATGTCATACTCCCGCATCAGGCTCTGGTGTATCTCCTCATCTTCTGCTGCATAGTAGGTGGGATTATGCTGATGCGCCATCTCCCTGGAAGAGAACACAAACAGGATATCAGCAGACTATGTCAGCAATATATGGCACACATACTATACATGATACTCATGTGTAGTGATATACTACTACTCCCATATGTTGCATGTGCGTGTCTTGTGGTGGATACACAAGTACATGGCCAGATATCAGTGCTCAGCCAACACCTGTGCAACAATACCTGCCACATTCCACACAACATAGTAGCATGCCCCATCGGTCAGCACACTGCGACAGGTCCATTGCACAACCTCACTCTGGGGGTTCATCCCAAGGTACTGTATGTGGGACGCCATCCACTAGTGTGATGTGGACACAAGTTACTCGGCCTGGATATACATATCCCACCACCACCACCAGCACAGTAGACTACTTTGTTATGTATGTGATTAGACACTTATTCACTTGTTAGGACTGAGATGGTATCCATGCAGCACACTGGGCCAGTGGAAGCCACAACCCACACTGCTGACCCCTTTGCAAATGCTTATCACGGACATTCCTCAGATTGCATGGAACTTGCACACACATTTCTAACCCAGACCCTATGCACAAAGGTTAGGCATCCTGTCCGGTGGACCCTAGACAGAGGCAGATTGTATAACAATAGCAGGAGGCTACTGCAGGACAGAGCAGATTCACATTAAGGGAAGTCATCTGTGGTCAGCACTGGTACTACGCTACGGTCTCTCATAACAACGACCACGGCCTACTCTGGGAGGGAAATGGCCACAAACACTATGGATAACCACAAGGCCTTCTTCAGTTATGTTACACATATGGACCAAATGCCTCAGATATGCTCTGCGTTAATACACACCTACTTAACATTCACCAAACACACAGATATTGGCAACATTCTTGCAGACAGGTTCGGTGCACGTATCCCCCCTCCTTCTCCCCCACCAGTTGAAATACTTATCACAGCTGTATGTAACCTCCCTATCATCTCACATGTCCAGGTGAGGGCCGCCCTCAGCAAAGCAGAACACACAGCATCACTGTGACCTGATGGTATCCCTGGATGTGTGCTACATGCACTCCAAGAGGACATACAACCGCATATAAGACTGATAATTAATCTTGGCCATACTACAGGATATGTACCTGGACACTGGCATACAGCAACAGTGGTCCCACACCACTAAGGAGGCACCTCTACTGACCCTGGGAACTACCACATCATATGCATAACTGGCCTGGTCTGCTAAGCTATGGAATTATTCAGTATGGGATGCATATGCAGTGATATTGGGTACCTGCAGACACTTGTTCCCAGCCTGTTTGCCTTTGTGATGGGCTGATCCTGCCTTTTGAACCTGGCTGACCTTTCAAAACAGTCACTACAGCCATTGCTGAGGGCAATGCTGCCAGGATCATGGCCTAATACTGACTGACATGTAATGTATAGTCATCCCCTTTTGGTGGAACTATGTACACACAACATATCACATGGACATACCTATAGATACAGACCTATGACACATTTGGAGGGTTCACAGTATGCAGACTATTAACCTGCTACTTTACATTACCTGTGTTTGTCGCAGCTGGTTGCGTTACCACTGCTTCTGCTTCCTGTTGCTGCTGGCATGGCTTGCTACTGTCACTGCTGACAGCTTAGACTCACAGTGTGTAGCATGTGTTTTTTTTTTTCTCTCTGTCTCTGTCTGTCTCTCTCCCTCTGTCTGCTTCCAGACAGTACAATGAACATATTGCATGTGTGGAGTGTTAGTACAGGATGCTTTTGTAGGTATCTGCATAGGTCCATGTGATGGCCTCTGCACCAATTGTAAGCCAACATTTGCTAATTGCATGCAGCCAGTTGTGTACTGATTGCAGTTCTCACTGTGATTTCAGGACAGTGCTATAAAAGGGTATGTGAGATAGGCATTGCCCTTTCATATTGTAAGGCCGGGGACCATGCTGGTATGCTGTGGACACTGTTCTGTGAGTGTAAAGGTTAGTATCTCTCTCATGATTCAGGCTGTGTTGTAGATTCACATTTCTCCATTCCTCTCTCCTGTTCCCTGTAGTAAGTGTGTATGCAGAATGACACCTACAACTACATATATATATATATATATATATATATATATATATATATATATATATATATGTAAATATACATACATTTATATATGTACATTAACTGACATTATTACCTACAAGCTACCAACTAGCATGGCTGTTTCTGTTCACACACTACTATTATGGGAATCCACTAGTTTTGACAGTAATTCTAAATGACATGCTTTGTGTACTACACGTCCTATATTCCTTTTACATTCATCCCTACTATTACATGTTATATTTATTTTAGCACAATGTTCTTGTATAAGAGTCGTGGCTTAGTGGTAGGTCATATAGACTACTGTTTCCAAGGTCCTGGGTTCCGGACTGACAGTGGGATTTTATTTTGCTTTTGAACTGACTACAGGACCTGTCAATCAGAGTGACTAAGGCACTTTTAAGCAGTTGTAACCGGGTTAGCGCTGGTTTGTGCGGAGCTCACGCATGCACACTGGCGTTCAGCTCCCTGCACACCCGCTTACAACCGCTTAACAGTGCTTACTCTGGCACACACCCGCACTATTTTCGTTGAAAGAAATGAAAATGGGGAGACAGGAAAGTGGTAAAAAAGGGGTCACAAAGAGGGTAAGACAGTAGGGAAACAAGCTTGGGATTTGCAGGAGGGATGTAGGTAAGGCCCATAGCTGCCCATTTCTTCATCAGCAACAGCTGTGCATATGTATGTAATTTGGTGTGACATTTGAAACCTTCCACCACTGAGAGAGGTGTCAGGACAACAATAATACTTGTTGTACAGCCAATTGTAATTGATAGTTTCCATGTCCAGCAGACATGTGTGCGGAATGGGCAGCTATGTATGGGGCGTAATTTTTTTGTGGGTACAGAGTACCCTTTTTTTTTTTTTTCAGGTGAGAGTGGTATGTCAGGTGAAGGAAGTCGGTATAGCTGGGGAGGTAGGTTGGGTAGGTCAACAGACAAGACAAACAAGATGCATAAAGGGGCAGTGTATGACATGTGTGGGGGGGTTACACAATTGACGGGGATGGAGGTTTGGATATCCAGAGCCCATGAGCCCACAGATGGCAACAGTGGAACTGATATCCCCACACATAGGCAGTTGCCACTGTTCCTTCACTGCCCAGGATGGGGCTGTGCTGGGGGCTGTGTAGGCCGGGCAACAGGCATGCCCATAAGTTGTGCCACCTGTGCCTCAAGCTGGCGTAGGGGCCCAAGAACAGAGTCCTGGATCTCCCTACGCACCACAGTCCGGTGAGTGGTGGTTCTCCTCCGGCCACACTTGCAGAGGGGGGGCGAACCCCATCCCCTGCAGCGCTTCCACCCGCAGGTGGCACAGGGCCACCGGAGGAGGGTCCAGACTGGGCACTAGTGCCAGGTGCACTCGCCAGCTGAGGTGGGAGAGGTGGGTCCGCTGGAACCCGCCTTCCCTGTCATCCTATGTTTTGCATTATGTCATGACAGTTTGGGTTAGTTACATATAATACCATTCACAATTAGTTGTAACAGCATGCATTAGTATTCCCATTAACCAAACACCCAGATATTCACACCATTGAACAGCGAGCATAACACATGCATAATTTGAACAGCAATACACAGTCCAACAACATGCAGGGTTGACTGATGGCAACAGGCCATCAGGTTTGGATGTATGAACAGGGCAGATGCATCAACGGACATGCAAATATATATGACCCAACGGGACAAATGTCCAGGGGTGTTAATTGTGATTGCACATACCATTTTCACATGGAATGGGTTATATGTGGTTATAGGGTGGGGTGAAGAAAATAATATTAACACCTTCGAATACCAATACATATGCTGTACATTTCTAATAGCTGCACATATATACACACTACTGTTCGAACTACAGTTTCCTATATGATAACTACTTCAACTTGGTGATAGGACTGTTACTGCTACATCAATATACATTTTATTGTTCTTCATACACATTCATATCTAGCTTTGTTCAGCTACATCATCCTGCTACATTTGCTTTATATAGCTATAGACAAGTGTGGATGTTTGGTATATCAGACAATCATACTATCTGCATATTGCAGACTGAGAGCAACATATCCAGATTTTGGGATACACATTCCAGATGCAGCAGCACTTTGAACAGATTTCGCTGTTTGGTTTTGCTTCTCACATGCATTTCATTCTGTACTGACTGCAGTATACTTTATTCAGGGGTTATTACTACTGTATTGCTGGATTCATGACACTTTCTCACACTCTCTCACTTGTTTTCATTTTACTATTCAGGATGGTACTTACTTCTAGGCTTTATTGACATGTTTTACCTGTAGTTATTACAATCCTTTCCAGCAGTCTCACTTCTGTCATGTTTCAGTATTTCAACAGGGATATATTTCACACATGTGATTTGATCATCTTCTGCAGCTGTACTTTTCAGCCTGCTGCAGGTTGTGTACTATTTTCTTACAGGTGGGGCATCTTTATTTCAGAATTTATTTCAGACATTTTCATTTTTCTGTTTGGATTACAGACTGCAACACACGTTTGTAATCAAGCAATACTTGCAAACACTTTTACACTGTTACTTGCACATTTTATTACTTAGTGACTACACTGCACTCTTTTGCTAACTGTCATACTTTTATATTTCTTTACAGTTACTAGGAGTAGATTACTGACCTGCCTGGTGGCACAACCGCACCAGCCTATCGCCATAGGCTCTGCGGTTCGCAGAACAGACACCTGCAGCTGTAATATAAATGAAGTAATATTGGAATACACATCTCCATAATATCAGCTAGTTTAATGTCTTACATTCATAATTAAATGTAACTTACTCAGTAGTGGGGTGTTGGGCATATGCCGGGCCTCCTGGATCCAAAGGTTCAATTGGTCCTGCTTGCGTCTCTTCAGGTCCGCATGGTGGTGACGGACCTGCTCACCAGTCCTTGGAATCCCTGTGGCACTGGTGAGATCATGAGCCAACCGGTCCCACACCTCAGCCCTATATGCTCCCCACAGGACCTGGCCCTGCATGAGTTGGGCCTCATGATTGTGGACTAGGAGCCAGACCATGTACCTGGACTCCTCAACACCCCACCTCTGTGCTCGAAAGCAACTACCCTCACCTACTCCTGTCATTCTGGCTGCAAGTCAGTTCTACAATCGTTTATGCTGTGTATTCCCGCCTATGGGGCTTATATAGGCCATTTTTCCCGCACATATCTGTGATTGGCCATTTTGGAATTGTATCAACTTCACTAAACCTGCATTGTCATGCTCCAGTTTGTATTCATTCCTATATATTTGCTATTATTGCATTTATAGGTACTGCTGTCATGGCTTAGTGGTTCAGTACCTTGACTATAGTGTATAGTATCCTGGGTTCGAACCTGGCCACTACATTTTATTTTTTATGACTGTCTAGACAAGCTGAGGGGTGTGTCTGTGTAAAGGCAGTTTTGATATGGCTTGCTCAACATTGTCCATCGGTTAGCTTGTTTGCGCGGTGCGCAGCTCCGCGCAAACGGGGTATGCTGGTTTAAGCCTCATTTGGCTATCAGCACGCATATTATGCTCAGCTCAGCTAGGGGCACATAGTTTCAGCATGTTAAACCACTGCTCACCTACGGGCACTCATTTTGCACCAGTTAAACCACTGCTCACCTACGGGCAGATGCACTCACCCTGTTAAACTGTAGCTCAGCTATGGGCACATCTGGCATTTTTTATTGTTTTGTTACCTCACATTTCTTCAATATAAATGGGCTATTTCATTACATTTTACATAAAATGTGATTTTATGTGTACATGTTTGTCAGGGACTTGTTTCGTGCTTATTTTGCTAAAAATAAAAATTGGTGTTGTGGGGGCTCAAACCATGAATGCCTGCTCTTCAGCTAACATCTCTACTGCTACGCTATTGCTTCTTGGCTTACTTTGCATATTTAGTTCTTATATGCTTTCCCACTGACTGCTAACTGTGGCTGCGCTAAGGGCACGCCCGCGCAAATGAGCGCACTCACGGGCAAAAATCTTTACAATTTAAAAAAAATTATGAGATATTAATTTGTACATTTTATGTTCATAGTCTGTGGGGGCATGTGTTGTGTTGTGTTTATTCACATTTCCATGGACTCTGTCGTGGGTGTTTACTTTGGACACTTTTACTCTTCTGTGGGCATGTCCGCTTACAGGGCTCGGCCTACGGACATGCCCCCTACTGTCTTACACGGACCATGTTAGCCTTAGGTGTGATTCAGCATGCTCTCATGAATATGCAGAGCATGCTGACATCACTCCGTTTAACTGCAGCCTCCGTGTAAGAGTTATAACTCTTACAGGGAGGCTTCGTGAATCCTGCCCTATATATTTTCTTCATCATTTGCCTGTAGTGGTCCTTTAACTATCTGGATAGTAGGATTGTTTCAGCTTTTGTTGACACAGTTCTGCATTAAATTTTCTAAAACATCAGTATATTTGCAACAGCATGATGAAATGGTTTAAGGATGATGCATATTATATTGTTTAGATATTTGCAATATATGTCTTATTTATTACATCTGAAATCTATTATATAAGTTGTGGCTGGAACATATTGAAAATGCGCTTACTTATTTTGCTGAAGTGTTGGTTACTTTAAATCACTTGGTTTCCACTAATTATTTAATTGGAGGGAAAAAGGTTGCTAGCAGTGATCGGTTTAACAGTATTTAAAATGTTTACGCCTGTGATAGAATTTTATGTCTGATGAAGTGTAGGAGTACTATGCAAAAGCGCTTACGTGTTTCTTACTAAATAAATAATTTGGTTTTATGTTGTGCGTGTCCTTTGCCTGCTTGGATTTCTTGCATTATATTTTTGGAACCTGGTCTGGACTTTATCTGGTGCAGTGGTTTTGTTTTTGCCAAATGTAGAGTAATGTTTATATTAATAGCACTAACAATGTATCTGTCCTCAACGTCCCAGGTATATGTGGGGTAATGTTTATATTAACAGCACTAACAATGTATGTGTACTCAAGGTCCCCAGTATATGTAGAGTAATGTTTATATTAACAGCACTAACACTGTATGTGTTTAAAGGTCCCCGGTATATGTAGGGTAATATTTATATTAACAGCACTAACACTGTGTGTTTTAAGGTCCCTAGTATATGTAGGGTAATGTTTATATTAACAGCACTAACAATGTATGTGTCTTCAAGGTCCCCGGTATATGTAGGGTTTATATTAACAGCACTAACAGTGTATGTGTTTTAAGGTCCCTTGTATATGTAGGGTAATGTTTATATTAACAGCACTATGTGTTTTAAGGTCCCTGGTATATGTAGGGTAATGTTTATATTAACAGCACTATGTGTTTTAAGGTCCCTGGTATATGTAGAGTAATGTTTATATTAACAGCACTAACACTGTATGTGTTTAAAGGTCCCCGGTATATGTAGGGTAATATTTATATTAACAGCACTAACACTGTGTGTTTTAAGGTCCCTAGTATATGTAGGGTAATGTTTATATTAACAGCACTAACAATGTATGTGTCTTCAAGGTCCCTGGTATATGTAGGGTTTATATTAACAGCACTAGCAGTGTATGTGTTTTAAGGCCCCTGGTATATGTAGGGTAATGTTTATATTAACAGCGCTAACACTGTATGTGTTTTAAGGTCCCTGGTATATGTAGGGTAATGTTTATATTAACAGCGCTAACACTGTATGTGTTTTAAGGTCCCTGGTATATGTAGGGTAATGTTTATATTAACAGCACTAACACTGTATGTGTTTTAAGGTCCCCGGTATATGTAGAGTAATGTTTATGTTAACAGCACTAACAATGTATGTGTCTTCAAGGTCCCCAGTATATGTAGGGTTTATATTAACAGCACTAACAGTGTATGTGTTTTAAGGTCCCTTGTATATGTAGGGTAATGTTTATATTAACAGCACTATGTGTTTTAAGGTCCCTGGTATATGTAGGGTAATGTTTATATTAACAGCACTATGTGTTTTAAGGTCCCTGGTATATGTAGGGTAATATTTATATTAACAGCACTAACAGTGTATGTGTTTTAAGGTCCCTGGTATATGTAGGGTAATGTTTATATTAACAGCACTAACACTGTATGTGTTTTAAGGTCCCTTGTATATGTAGGGTAATGTTTATATTAACAGCACTATGTGTTTTAAGGTCCCTGGTATATGTAGGGTAATGTTTATATTAACAGCACTAACAGTGTATGTGTTTTAAGGTCCCTGGTATATGTAGGGTAATGTTTATATTAACAGCACTAACAGTGTATGTGTTTTAAGGTCCCTGGTATATGTAGGGTAATGTTTATATTAACAGCACTAACAGTGTATGTGTTTTCAGGTCCCTGGTATATGTAGGGTTTATATTAACAGCACTAACACTGTATGTGTTTTAAGGTCCCCGGTATATGTAGAGTAATGTTTATATTAGCAGCACTAACAGTGCAATGTGTTTAAGGTCCCTGGTATATTACTTGCTTGTATTTATATCCATGACAGAAGCACTGTATGTGCTTCCAGAATCTCCCAGCACATTATGCATCTGCATTTACATCAGGAGTGGTAACACTGTATTTGTTCTCCAGAACCTGCAAACTGTGTTACACTCTCATATTTATATCAGCTGCAATAACAGTGTAAGTTTGATCCTGGCCCTTAATATAGTGCTTTGTATAATGATGTCCAAAATCTTCCAATTCATGCTACCTGCCTAAATGTCTATCTCTGGCAATTATGAGGAATAAGTTGTCAAGCTCCTTAAAACATGGTACATGCCTGCATTTATACCCTCATCCACAGAGCAGTATATGTTATGCAGTCTACAACAGCATACTTTTCCATAGCACTCCTGAATTGTCTTTTAATACTTTGCTTTCATCAACTAACAGTAGAGCATACACTAGTTCAGTACTCACCAACAGGATGTTCATTTTTTTTCCCTCTAAGAATGTTTCTAAAACAGGTTACTTATCTGGCAAAAGTGGTACTGTGGTCAGCCGCAGGATGTTTTATTCTGACATCAATGATAATGTCACATGCAGTTTTTTCCTCTAAGAAAGTTTCTAAAACAGGTTATTTATCTGCCAAAAGTTGTACTGTGGTCAGCCCCAGGGTGTTTTGAACATGATCCAGCTCTGACCAGCATACAACACTGAAGCCCAGCCCTTTTAAATGTTGTGCAACTACTATATAGACAAACCATTTTGCTTATATACACACCTGTAGCATAGCTAAACTTGTATATTTATATTGCCTGTAAATCTGTCACAAGCTTATGACATGCTATGTTACATGGTGCAGAATTTTATTTGCATTCCACCTACTAAGTTACATTGCACAGGCTTGCACAATGTAGGCTAACCTTGCACAGCATAAAATCCTCCTTTGTCAATTACAGACAAGCTAAACCTCAATCAGAAGGGAAAAATACAGCATAGTGTAGCAGTAAACATTCTGGTAACATTAAACAAAACAGGTGTGACTGTCTCACCAATGCTTTAACTATGAATTACACATCACCTTCTCTTTTTCATGATGAGAGATATTGTCAACTGGTGGGATTTCTCCAGTGGCACTGTTTAGATCTTCTGAGTCTTATGACTTATGTCCTGGAACATAAGTGTCTGACGTCTTTCAGCTATTCTGACAGCTTTTAAAAGGTGCCCTTTTGGAAGTTTAAGGTTGCTCAAAGCAAATGTAAAATTTAAGAACAGTTTCTCAGATGCAGCAGCAAAGTGTAGAATTTACTCTTATACATTAAAACCATTTTTGCACTCCCACTATGGCACTGTTTTCCTACCCCCACTATTTAAATATGCATACTAACTCTGTGATCATTATACCTCAGAAAGGAAAACAATTTAAAAATTTTTCTAGAAGGCCAATATTCCACACACAGCACTGACAACTTGCTCACCACCATAAGGTGTTAGTCATCCTGCATCTTTGTTATATGAAGGTAGCTAGATGAAGCATAGACACATAAACATATACTATATTGCAAATGTATTTCAAGCAAAACAGTAAAATAAACACTTGACTTTTTTACATTTAAAGAAAAAAATGGTGCAAAGCTACAGTTGCTATTCAGCATATAATAAAGATTATTTCCTTGTCAATATCCCCATACATACTAACAAAATACAGAAAAGCAATCTTGTAATCTGAAGCATTCCTTTTAACATGCACAGCTAAAACATTTTTATTTCTTTCACATGTTCCAGTATTATATGTCAAAATGATTGCCATTTTAAAATTACTGCTCTCCTATATACCACTATATAGCAGGAAGGGTCATAATCAAAATATAAAAAAAAAAAAAACATTTATTTGCATTTTCCATGTTACAAAATCTTTAAAATAGTTGTTCTCGCTCTCCAATAAATGAATGTGTTACAGCGATGAGATTTGTATGTTTCTATACATTGCTATGTCCTTTTAAGTGTCAAATATTTCCCTGAATTTTCAGTAATGTTTTTCCTACATCCTTCCTGTCTACTGTGACTGACTCTTTATCTGTTATGTAAAGAGTCAAGATCTTAAATTAAATTGCTTATAATTATTAACAATGAATGCTATTCTGAAGGCTAGTGGCAAATAATTATTTACTCATTGCAACTCAAAAATAGATAATTGTAGGAAGTATTGAATATTGTAAAACCATAGCCGTTACTAGTACATTAATATTATTCTGCATCTGTGTATTTGTAGCAGTAAAACACCATTCTAATTAAAAACAGAGCTTTTAATCTCTGCACTGTGCTGTTCCAGGAGAATAGCTGTCAGCTCTTCAAATCTTCATATATAAGAATACATTCAATAACTGAATTTCCGATGTATTTCCTATCTAGTTAATAGTCATAACTACAGGTTTTATAAAGCCATTCATACATTCAGCAAATTAATAATTTTTCAATATCTAACTTATCAATAAAACATCTATAATATATATTTTAATAAAGTATTATATATCTTTCAAACTGAAATATGTGCTTCGTCTAGAAATCTGCATAACTTAGAACCATAGCAGTTCCTACAATTATGAGTGTGATTTGTGAATGAAGACTAATCAGTCATACAGCTATTCTTCATTAAAATACATTTAACATCTAAAGAGACATTTCAGAGTTTGAATGTGAAAATCACTATAAAATAGCATTACATCTAAAGCTTACTTGACATTTGATACTAGTATATTTTTTTTTTACATCAGTGTTAACAGGTCTGTGCAGTTGACAAGTGCTTCTTAAAATAAACAAAACTGTGTAACATGTCCCTAAAATAAGGTATGTCTAAGGAACTGTAGTATGCTTCTATAAACTGTGTTGGATTCTTGGGGAGGCAGTTTGCCAACAGCTCTGTTCTCAATAGCAGCAGGACACATAAATCTTGCCTATGACATAAATTGTAATAGTCTAGCTCTAAGATTAATCAGATGAACAAGTAATCAGCATGGACAAATACCTCTTTGTATTTATATAAAACAAAAAGCAACAACAGCTCAAAGTAAGCACTAACTTAAAATAGTGCAGTAACAAGTAATCCCTCAAATTCAGGAAGAAAACAGAATACAAACCACCTCTTTTGTTCATAGATATCACTACATTAAACTGACAGACAATGCAGATAAATCACCACCTTAAAGTAGTGCCTTTTATGCAGAGAAAAACAACACAAAGCAGCTTCTTGCACATGAAAACATCCTGAAGCAGTCTCGCATTCCTAGAAAGCAAAACAAATACATGCTATAAGGCAATACCTACTTTGCTCTGCATTCAGTAGTACTTTTGCCCCTTTTTATTTATTAACTTGTAGCAGCCTTCAGACAGCTGACATTTCTGAGCCCTCTCCTGTTTTTCCTCTCATGTTACTGAATGCTCTCCCTTTGGCATAGACTACAGCTTTGGGTTGTCTTGTAGCATTCAGAGTTGAAAACACTTCTGAAATTCAGAGCTGCACTGTTGCTTTAAAAAGACTGCTTAGACTGCCTTCCTCAAATAGGCTGGCTATTTCAAATGCATGATCACAGAGGGAATATGTGTTGATGAAAGATTTTTCAGCAATATACTAGGAGACAGATATGACAGGCATAAAATGCATCAAGAAAACATGAAGTATTATATGCTGCTGAGTTCAAGACTTTATATTTATGGTTAGCTCCCCTTGTATATCTGCCTTGATACTGATAAAATGTCCTGTTTTTTTTCTCTTTCTTTCTGCTTTTAACTCAATAACCCACTTACTTTGGATGGTGTTTTGCATTACTTATTTTCTTTACATTATCAAGAAGGATAAACATGCAGAAAGAAAAACATAAATAAAACTGCACTAGCAAAGTAATTTATCTCTGTGTATTTACTTTAGGAGTGGTAACACTGTATTTGTTCTCCAGAACTTGCAAGCTATGTGGCATGCCCATATTTATATCAACAACAATAATAGTTTGTTTGATCCAGGCCCTTAATGTATTGCTTTGTATTATGATCTCCACAATCTCCTAACTCATGCTACTTGCCTGAATTTTTACCTCTGACAATTACTAGTTAGGGATGGCAGGCTAGTTAATTTATTTAGGCTCATTCCCTGTACCTTAGTTACAGGAAACAAGAGCCTGAATCCTCTATCCCAACTACCAAGCTGCTAAAAAATTGGGTTTCATTGCATTTTCAAGGAACTGAGTGAGCTGAGTACATTTTCAAGGAATTGTGAGCTACAAGTGAAGATAAGTTTACTGCTGCTCATGCTAAGTCAGTTTACAATATGCAACTGTTTTGTTTAGCAAATGGCCATCACTATTGTGCTATAGAATGCAAACGTATTATTAGTAGCACAACATGCAGCATAGTTTGGTATCATAATAGCTCTTAAAAATTATGGGTGTGACTTGTAAATGAAGACTACTTAGTCATAAAACTAGTCTTCATTAAAATGCATTTGACATCTAAAGTGACATCTCAGAGTTTGAATGGAAAATCACTATAAAATAGCATTACATCTCCTGATGCTTACTTGACACTAATGTATTTCATACTAGTATAAAATCTTTTACATCAGTGGTAACAATTTCTGTGCAATTGACACGTTCTTCAAAATAATTCAGCATTTCTCTAAAATAAGGTCTGTCTAAGGAATTGTAATATATTTCAATAAAGTGTGTTGGATTCTCTGGAAGGCGGTTTGTCAACAGCTCTGTTCTCAAGAGGAGCAGGAGAAAAATCTTGCCTATGACATCAATTGTAATTGTAATCAGATGAATAAGTAATCTACTTGGACATATACCTTTTTGTACATAAAACAAATTGCAACAACAAATGAAACACTAAATTAGTTCAGTAACTTACGCAATCTCTCAAATTCAGCAAGAAAACAGAATACAAACCACTTCTTGACGTCTAACATACCAACCAATTGCATAGCTAATAGGACTGACACGCTTGAGAATAATTCAGGATAAATTATGACCAACTTCATTTTGTATTGTTTTCATTAAAAATGTAGGTAGTTTAGTAATGATTGCTGCAGAGTTACAGTGAAATTCAGTTATCTGCTATCTGGTGCCAAACCCAACATGTAACTGCAAGATAAACAATCATGAACCCACTCAGTGAAGCAATGTCTTATTCATGGTAGTTAAAGATAACAGGATATAAGGAAGGGATCCAAGGTATCCACATTCTAATAAAAAAGTACTAATGCCTTTATTGTCCAAGGCAGTGTTTCAGTATTATTACTACCTATCACACAAGTATGTTTTAGCCAAATTAAACAAAATTCACAACCAGACTTAATCATTCTTTAACTAGATGAGCAAAGGAGCAGATACCAAGTACCATGAAGAAAGAAACACAAATAATCTGTAAGGGCTTAGAATACGAGCAATGAAATATGGTAACAAGTTAACAGATTTCATGCCACCAGATATACTGTTTAATTATTAGTTTCATATATTATTAATACGTACTTTTCTCCATGTGCAATTTTACAATTAATAGTGAAATAACATAGAAAAGGTGAGCTGCAAAAGGTTCTATTTTCCTTCGTTTTTGTCACAAAATGCATAATTTCTCTTCTGCCTCTTTTGCATCTTAATATGTAGAGTTTGTATAACTTCACATGTGCTGGGCATCATCAACCGAAAGTTCAGTGCTATAACCATGGCACAATGTAGATTTACTTTTTGATACACATTTGAAAACAATGTAACAGCTACATAAATATGCTTTGACCATAAATTGCCCTAAATCTTGTTTTGGTGCATTGCAATAACTATATCATGAAATGGGTCTACTTCTAATGACCGAAACGCCGATTCGCCGACAGTGAAATAACCGACGCCAGAAAACCGACAACACACAAACCCGACAACGCGAAACACCGAACACCATAACACCGACACACTACACGTAAACAACACAGTACACTACAACACATATCCACTAGCCCTAACCCAAACCCTAACCCTAAGGTCCGACACTACCGCACACTCTCCCTACCTGCACCCTAACCCTAACTCACTTACACACCCCGAACCCCAAGCTCCGACACTACCGCACACTCTCCCTACCTGCACCCTAACTCACTTACACCCAACCCCAAGCTCCGACACTACCGCACACTCTCCTACTTGCACCCTAACCCTAACTCACTTACACACCCCGAACCCCAAGCTCCGACACTACCGCACACTCACCTATCACACACCCTAACCCTACATCCCTGAGTATTGCACACTTACCTGTCCGCTCCCTACTCCTAAATCCCTCACTATCGCATACTTACCAGGTCGCGCTTACACATTCCCCTTGTCGGTCTTCCGTCTGTCGGGATTCGAGCGTGTCGGTCAACTGCGTTGTCGGTCGTTTCGTGTCGGTTATTTCACTGTCGGCGAATCGGCGTTTTGGTCATTAGAAGGAGACCCCATGAAATACCTAGTTATCAACTGCAGAAAATGAGAAAATGGACTTTAATTTAAACATCTGACATCAACTGAATATAGCTCACAGTTTAACAGTTATTTCACTGCTGACAAGTCAGTAGAGGATATATTCACAAAGTACAATGTGTGAGACAACTTTATACCCCAATGTGACTATGTTGCCAAAATGAACTTTTTATATCAGTACGCCTACTTGGAGTTCATTTCAGAACAATACATCTTTAAATTATGTCAGTGTCAGTATATTAATTTGCAGAATGTTCAGTACTTTTAACAGTTCAGAAACTACTGCTCATATTGAATGATTAATGACACTAAAACTAAACCTGCACTTCAGCATTTAGTGTTTCTAAATACTCCCCTAGATTTAATAAAATCCATGTAGGCATAGTGTAGAGCCTACATGGAATGTTATCATGTTTGTATACACAGTTCCCTCTTGGCAGCGTGCCATGCATATTAATCATGGAGCATTGCCAAAGGAGAGCAGTGGAACATGGTTATTGAATCAGTGTAGGGGGTATAGTACTAAATGTGTCCACAGATGAGTGAGACACTCCTGGTACTATTTAATAGTAATAGTTCCAATGTTATTTTATTTTTTTGTTTTAAAAAGCATGCTTGTGCAGCACGGTGGGGATCACAGCAATGCTAAGTGGTGCCGAGACACCAGGCATCTAAAAACAGAAACTGGATGCATTTAATTATTTATGGAAGGTCATGTTTAAACATAGCTGAGTGGATTTGTGTGGTGTAGCACGGTGCTCAGCACTGCTTAAAGGTAGCTCAGAGATATATGTAAAGGTAAAGCAAAATTCCATATAGCTAAATGGGTAGAGTTATGGCCTCATGTGCAGTAGGTGCAAAGTTTGAAAACATGGAAGGGCAAGTGAGCATTCATTTTTGAAACAGAAATTATACAAATTATTTTTAAATACTGACCTGCTGCACTCAACTATGCTCTGCTAAGACCTGCTAAGATTTGCTAAGCACTGCATAAACAAAATAATGGCTGATAATATTTATGCACTGTTTGGTATCACTTGGCTGGTTTGCCCACTGCTAAGCACTGCCAAGCATACTGAGTATACAAGTTTTCGCATTGCTTAGCTGCTCTTGTTTGAGCAGTGCTAAGCAACAGAATGCATTTTTAAATGTTGCCCAATGGCATGTAAGGGCAGGAAAACAAGCTATATTAAGCCCAATAAGTGTGAATACAGCATAATTTGTTGGAGTTCTGTCTCTGAAGGATACTATGCAGGCATTGGTGAGGGTTCGTACTTTCGGGTGCAATGTTGGGGTATTCAGGAGTCCATTGTCATGGTCAGACTCCTTGTCAAAAAATGTGATGACTGGCTAATGCAGGGAGGTTACCAGGGCTCAGATTGCAAGGCAGAGGCCTGGGACTGGCTGGCAAGGGACCTCACCAGTGCAACTGGTATCCCCTGCACAGGTGAGCAGTGTCATCACCACCATGATAACCTGAAAAGATGGAAGGGGACTCTCTTGAACACCCGGGTTCAAGAATTTCAGGCAAGGAATGTCCCACATGCATGTAAGTACATTTACTTCTGTTTTACCAATATCTAATCTTGAATGTCTGCTAAACTGGTATGCATAATGATGTGCTTCTCTTCCAGCAGCTGCACAGTAGAGGGCTTGCAATATCGAGGTGCATGCCGAGCGCTTGGCCAGGTTGCACCCTGAGTGTGGTGAGTACAGATGAACTTTGCTATCTATAGTCAAATAAGCAAGAAAGAGTAAAGCATTAACTGTGATTAGGTATGTACAGCATCTTTACTGTATTGCAATGAATGTGGACTTACACCTGTACTGCAATAAGTGCATACTGCCAACTGTAGTGCCATAAGCATGGAAGACTAAAGCATTAACTGTAATAAAGTATTTGCAATAAAATTTGTAGTGCAATAACTATGGAATTACAGCAGTATTGCAACACCTGCATAATGACAACTGATGTGCAATAAAAACTCAAAACTATACCAGTAACTGCATGAAGGTATCTCTAATAGTCTGTTGTGCAATAAGTGTGGAATTAGGGTTGTTTTGCAGTAAATCAATCATGGCAACTGTTCTACAATAAAAACATGAAATAATACCAGTACGTGCATGAAAGTATATCTAATAAAGTCTGTTGTGCAATAAGTGTAGAGTCAGAGCTGTTTTGTAAGAAATTAATTATGACAACTGTTTTGCAACAACACACGAACCAATAGCAATAACACCAAGATAAATTGTGTACATCAGGATTGTCTTGTTTTCACCAGTGCATGTCAGCTGCATGCATTCAGGCTGTGAGGTATACTGCTGCAGTCAGGTATAACAGTGTGATAGTTGTAGACTGCAAATAATAACCCATAATCAGATATCATTTGTTGACATCACAGACATTTCAACACACTAACAATGTACTGTGTACACCTGCATTCTATGTAGTAATGTATAGATTACCTAGTCTCTCTCTCATGCTTGAATTTCATGCATGTGTGTTTCAACTGACACTGCAGTCTAGTATAAAACTGTACTACTATTACCAGGTCATATTTTGGTGCCAGATTAGCACTAGGCAAATATTAGTCAATCAGCAGTGACTCCATAGTTCAGTTTGCTAAATGCTCTGTATGAAGTATATTTTGCCACACACAGAAAAGGGTTCAAATCCAGTGCTATGTATCAGTCATGCAATGTTTACAGATATTCTCTCCACAGGAACTACAGGGAATGGGTGAGGGTAGCCCATATTATAAGTTAATAATTGTGTGTTTAGATGTCACAGAGTGTTACAATCATTACCAGGAATGTGAAAATACAGCATAAAATAAAGGAAATAAGCATAATAATAATAAACTAAACTAAAAGAAATAAAATGTGTAATCTTTGTTATGGCTGCATGCCTGTAGTGTGTGTTAAAGGTTGCTGCAGTTAATTAATACATTCAATGCAGATTTCCTCTGCAGTCACTGCTATTGGGTTCTACAAGGCATGATAGTTGTTTACTCTCTGAACTGTACACATACATGTCTCTTAAGTGTCACACTGTCACGTAATTTAATTACTAGTGTGTAATCCCTCTGTCACAGATGTATCATCAACACAATTATATAAATAGCAAAGTATCACTCCATCAGTCCATAGTACACCTTGGTAGTTATACAGGTACACCTGTTGTGCAAGTGTTCTGTGTAGTTGTGTACCTGCAGTTGTTACTGCTTGGCCCATACTGTCCCATGCGGATAGCTTGAGAGGTATGTACATGCTACAGCAGCTATAGGGCACTGTTATACATAAATAAAGGACCGACCTGTAGAGTAGATAGTGGTACTGCTGTCAATTATATAGCCTATAATGGAATTAATGGACTGTATTTCTCTCTCTCTCCCCACCACTTATCGCTGTATATTTATTATTGTTATTCATTGGTTATGGTTTACTATTAACATATGTTGTTACATTAAACTTTATTTTGGGGCATGTGTTTTATTACTGTTATGTATTAAAATGGTTGCATATTAACATATCTTGTTGAATTACCCATTCTGTTGGCCATGTGCTATAACTGTTACTGGCATGCTGTTAATATACTGACTGTTCTGTCATCTATTGTTGTGTTTCACATAATATGCATTGAAATGTAATGGGGTTATTTCCAATGTTCTGGCATGCTGTTAATACTAACAATGTTTTTGTTCATAACTAAGCTATACGTATTGCTATACCTCCATAATCACAGCACAAAAGGGTAGACTGGCGCCTGCTGATCCACCTACCCTACCTCAGCTGACTATGATACTGGGTCCTGGCACGTCTGGGACCCAGGTCAGTGGTGGATCAACTAGTGGACATGGTGTGCAGGATTGTTCATAGGAGCTATGAATGTCACCTGCACCAGATTAAGGGCAGATTGGACAACCTGGTGGGGCTGGCTGGCCCTGGTGCCCAGCCTCCAGCACAGCCACCTTTGGGGCAGTGAAGGAGCAGTATCGACTGCCCATGGGTGAGGATGTCAGTCACACTGCTGCTTTCTGGAGGAACATGCATCTCGGATTCCACAACACTCTTCCCATCCTAGATGTTTAGCCCACTCATGTGTCACACACCTCCCCTGTCTGCAATCCTGTCTGTCTTGTAAGTCTGCAATTGCATCCTCTCCTACCCAACTTACCTCCCCACATGTATCTATATCCCTTCCCCAACATTCCACTCTCTCCTTATAAAAAAAAAAAAAAAAGAAAAATAAGCACCTGTCCCACAAAAAAAAAAAAATCACCCCATACATAGCTCCTCATTTCGCACGTGTCCACTGGACTCTACTAATTTGATCCAATTGGCTTGACGACACATTTTCTTTTGTCCTCACCCCTCTCTCTGGTTCTTTCTTACACCCTTCCTGCTTATCCCTACCTGTCTTTCACTACATTTTCCCCTGGCTTGCCCCCATTTCACCACTGTCCTATCACCCCCTCTTTCTTTTCTTTTAATTTTTTTAGCATGTGTTTGCACAGAGCTAAGTGAAGCACTGCACTGTGTAAATCCACTTAAATAAGCTTTAATCTGCCTTAATGATCTTATGTTTTTCTCACAGAATTAGGCACATGTACAAAACAATCACTCCTGCCACATTTCAAACCTAGGCCCCTCTTAACTACAGCTTACTGCACTAACCCACTACACCACACAAATCTTAATTAAAACAGATGGTGTCAGCATACTGATTGCCACTGACAGACTGAAATTGAACCTAATGGGAAAAATGGGAGTGTACCTGGGACTCTGATGAAAAATAAACCAAATACACCAATAGACAGCCAAATAAATAATAATGACAGTATGTGAGGCTTGGGATAGCAGGTAAATGTTCCCTTTTATCTTCAACATCTTTAAACACATCTGCTAAGGCATCAATGGCACAGTACATATGTTCAGCTGGTATCCTACTGCAGAACAACTACCTGCGAAAGCCATGCACATACTGATGGATGCAGTCGATGTGTGTCACAGTTGTAGTTCTCCACACATATCTGGCAAATACAGCTGCTGTAGTGCTGACTGAGTAGCTCAGTCTATTAAATGCTTTGCCTATAGTATATTTCACCATGCACAGTCCTGGGTTTGAATCTAGTGTGCTGCACTTCAATTAACTTGTAAAGACAGCAAATAATGACTGAGTCATGCAATTTTATTCCTCATAGGTTACTGCTACTAAATTATCTGCTACCCAGTTTTGCAAGTCAAAAGCCTGCAGGTAGGGACACACTGCACATATTTGCATAGCCTACCTATATGTTGCTTACTACTCTGCTATTGGCACTGTTGCATAACAGATGTACCTTAAGCACATGCATCGATTGGACTGTAAAGGGTACCCTAACCCTAGCTCTGCTGTAATGACATGGCTGCCTCTACTGCCACAGTTACATGTACAGCTTGCTGGCCTCCAAAGTGTTTATGCTCTCCCCTATGTGTCCCACCCTGCAGAAGCAGCTTCAGCCTGGAGCATACACAGCTGTATATTAAGGTAGCTGCTACAGACCAACCATACCTCCCAACCCCCTTTAACATGTGATCCGGACACAACTATACATAATGGGGTGGCAAAGGCCCAGAGATAGGGACATGTTTCACAGTTTGCCCCTACAAAGATACTAAGTAGATAGAATAGCTGCTACCACATTGGCATGCATATTCTGACAGGTATAAAGTGTGACACTCACATTGGTAACCTCCAAACTCTGGACCCCACCAAGTTCTGGTTTGTGAAAGGCAGATCATGCCTTCTGAACATGATCGACTTCTTTGAGGCAGTCACCAAAGCCATAGATGAGGGTAAGATGGTTCACACAGTCTATCTTGACCTCGCCAAGGCTTTTGACACCATCCCCCATTCTGGAATTCTAGCTAAACTCACTAAACTAGGTATAAATCCCTACGTCACAAGATAAGTTGCCAACTGGCTCACTGACAAAACCCACACTGTAAATGTTGTAGACTCCAAATCTGACTTCAAACCAGTGACAAGTGAAGTACCACAGGGTTCAGTCCTGGGACCTCTCCTGTTTGGAATCTACTTCTCTGAAGTACAGGCTAATACAGAAAGCCTCTGGCTAACGAAGTTCGCAGATGACTGCAAACTAGGAGCCATAGATGAGTCCCCAAATTATGTGGACATCCTACAGAAGGGCTTCACTGAGACAGATGCCTGGTGTCAGAGGCATGGCCTTAAGCTCAATGCCAAAAAGTGCATTGTTGTCCCCTTTGGTAAAAACTCTGTACCCATGAACTACCACATAAATGGCAATCTACTTAAAGCCGAATGTGTGATAAGAGACCTTGGGACCCAGGTGAACAGTAGTCTCTCCTTTGATAATCACATTGCCACAATAGTCAGGAAATCCTTCTATGTGGCACACCTCATCACAAAAGAAGGGTTCTCATCCAGGAAAAAAGAGGTCACTGTTCCCCTTTTCTCAGCACTCATTAGACCCATTATAGAGTACAATGCCCCTTTTGGAATGTACCTCACAAGACATCTGCAGCAGCTGGAAAGGCCACAGAAGTATCTCACAAAGAGGATTACTAGCCTCAAACAGATGCCCTACACTGACTGTACCAACCAAACAAATCCTCCTGCACGAAGTAAGGTTGCACGGCAACTGAAGCAAAAGCATCCACAGAACAAAAATGAAGCCAGCAACCAAAATGGATCCAATAAAAAAGATTTAATGTTGAATAAACATCAAAAAAGCTCACAGACCGGTTTCGGCTGACAAAAAAAGCACAGCCTTCTTCAGTGACAAAAAACACAGAGTCAATTAATTCAACTTAAATAGTGCTTCAACAAATCCCATTGGTTCAACTAAAAATATTCATTTAATCCAGGTGAAAAAAGAGCACCTAGTCTGGTAATCCATTTCTTTTCTTTTGTATCTAACATTGAGTGCCATCCTATTTTGTTAAATTTAATACCCTTAATCACATCAATCACCATAAAAGAGAAATTAGCAGTGGGATGTTTTAAAGTATGTTTGTACAATGCATTATTTATTTTCTTATTTTCGATATTGCTCATATGTTCAGATATACGTAGTCTTAAGGGACGAGATGTTTGACCAACATAGAAAGAGCTGCAATTACATGTTGCTAAATAAATGAGCCATTCGCTGCTACAATTTGCAAAAAATGAAATATCATAGACCTTTGAGCAATTCCTGCTAGAAAATTCCTTGGATTTGACAATTTTACAACAGTTACTACAATGACCACAGGGAAAACACCCCACCAAAGGTTCCCCTGTAATAGTTGTTTGTGAAGATTGCCCAGCACTGGCATGATGTGTATGTTTATAATGATTAAAACATGAGGCTAAATTCCTGCCCTTGCGAAATGAGAATAAACATTTGTCAGGTAATACATCTGATAATTCTGGTAGACTTAACAAAATATTCCAATTCCTTTGTACACTATTCATGAGTACATCTGAATTCCTAGCATATGTTGTTAAGAACCTGATTGGCTGTGGGGTCCTCTGATCCCTAAGTTTGTAAGTTAACAGCTCCTGCCTGGATAAGGTATTAGCCCAATAGCTGGCCCGCAAAACATGTCCCATAGAATATCCCCTTACACGAAATCTATTGATTAAATCACACCTATCTTCTTGAAAAGTCTCCTCCTGAGAACATATACACCTCAGACGTATAAACTGTGATTTAGGTATGTTTTTAGCAATATGTGGTGGATGAAAGCTGGATGCGTGAAGGACTGTGTTGTATTCAGGATATTTCCTGAAAACCTGTGTACTAAGAGTATCATCTGGTTGTCTTGTTATTAGCACATCCAGAAAAGTTATTGTGTCAGCATGATAATTGACAGTAAACTGTAAGCCCGAAATATTATCATTTAAATGAGACAAATTCAGTTAAATAATCAACATCAGCCCTCCACACCATCCAGCAATCATCCAAATACCGCCTCCAAATATAAATTTCAGGAAGGTAAATATTATGGCTACTATTGTAGATAATATGTTCCTCAATATAGGCCATGAACAGGTCGGAATAAATAGGAGCAAATGATGCTCCCATAGCTGTTCCTTTAGTTTGCCAAAAACAAATGTCCTGACAGAAAAAAACATTATTAGTAAGTACATGCTTTGCGAGACCAACAAGAAAGGAATTAAAATCTTGTTCATATAGATGGGCAATATTGAGCCAGTGAGTTAACGCTTCAAGCCCAACCTGATGTGGAATATTCGTATACAGGGAACTGACATCAAGTGTACACATCAGCCAACCAGGTTCCAATTGTGCATCAGATATGATGTGTAGGAATTCGGTCGTGTCTTGCAACCGAGAACGAAGAAATGACAACAAAGGCTTAAGGTGTTTAGTCAAAAACAAGGATAATGGTTCTGTAAGATAACCTCGGCCAGGAACAATGGGCCTACCTGGGGGATGAACAGGATCTTTATGAATCTTGGGAAGAAAATAAATGTATTGATTAATAGGATCCTGAATAGTAAGTTGTTCTAATGTGGAAGTAGTTATGAGGCCAGTATCTCTGGCACTAATAAGAAACTCATCAATCTGTTTCTTAAACCTATGCGTGGGATTTAAACACATTTCAGCATAGTACCGTTTGTCAGAAAGTTGTCTCCTGGCCTCCTTGTCATAATCTGACCAGTTCATAACCACAACTGCCCCACCTTTATCTGCTGAAATAATAACCAAATCCTTGTTTTGTTGTAATTTGACAATAGCCTGTTTTTCACTAGATGACAAATTATTGGGTTTATAACAAATATCAGAACTGTCAAAATGTAGATCCTTGAGAATCATATTCTGAAACAAAAGAGCAATGGGGTGCATCGGAGGAAGATATTTAGATTTATGATAAATGAATTTATTATAATCATAAGATGCATCACCATCTCCAAACTGTAATTTCAAATTAAGAATTCTACAAAATGACAAGACATCCTGGACCAATTGGTCCTCAGAAATAACAAACCCAGGGATAAAAGTTAAACCTTTATTCAAGATGGCCACGTGTGATGGAGACAAGACACAATCGGACAGATTTAGAACATTTGAATTTACATTGCTTATTTCTGTATTACCATCTCTAACAAACTCTGAATGTTTTCGATTCTTTTTGTGTTTCCTGCCTCCACGTTTGTATTTCCCCCTAAAGGGACAAAACCATGGGCTCTTTTGGGGTTGGGTGAATCCGATGCTGGCTGTATGTCACTATCTGTATGTGATGAAGGATCATCAGTAGATGATCCATTTGTTGTGGATTTATTATGTAATATGGAACTGGGTCTCTTTCTTCTTGATGTTTTAACCGGATTAGGGTTAAACCGAACATGTTTGGAAGGAAAACTAAAAGGGTTAGGTCCCTGATAATCATTTAAATCACGCTTTAATTTTTTAATTTTCCTTAATTTTAACTGTTCTTCAAGTTTGGTGAGATCACTGGCCACCTTATTAAGATATTTCTGAAAGAATATTTCACCCTCAAATTTCTGTACATCATTGCACAAGTCTGTTACAGTGTTAATTTCAGAATCAATAATTCTGTCATGATATTTGTCCAAAGCTTCAACAAATGACATGGAAGCATGCTGTTGTATATTGGACCATTGGCTATTGAGCTCCTCATCTGGATGCCCCACATGTGGTTGAATTCGAATTCTAAGACCCCTTGGTGTGATTCCTTTTGCAATATAAGCTTTGAAAAGTTTGGAATGCCAAACACTAGATCTTAACAATTTTAAATGCTTAAAAAGATTATCAAAGGCCAAACTACATGATGGCTCAGTACCCAAGGGGTCATTAGAAGAGTTGTTGATAGAACCTGTACAAAGACCAAATGCACTCAAATCTGCCCTATCAGCAGAAAGCCCTGAAACCAAATTAAAAAGGTCCATCTTTGTATTAACAGAAATGACAATAATGGCTTCTCATAAAATGGCCACGTCAATATAAAGGGAACAATAATAGCTCTGAAGGACAGGCCAATATTACCTGTCTAATATTGCTACATTCCCAAAGACAAATATAGCCAAATGCCAATGGTCAAAAACAATATATGCTTGTTGACATATAAAATAGAAAAAAAAACAAATGTATGATAACACTGTAAAAAAGACCTGGGCAATATTACAGAAAATATATTGATACATATATATAAATATGTTAGTTGCAAATGATTTCACCAAAAGTAATAGTAAAAATTCAATTAGATCATACTCAGAAAATCAAGGGCCAAACCTGACCACTCCCTAAGAATTGTAAGGCTATAAACTTCACAATTATATAGATAAATTTAAAAAATGATAAATACTGCCATTCACTAGATGGAATGTAATCATAAAAATAAAATATGACCCATATGTTGGTAAATAGAAACATACATCGAAAACAATGTTATATGGAGAAACACTTATCTAACCCAAATGTGAAATACGAGGGGGGCTATTGAAAATGCTAGATTCAGGTGTAACCTGTTCTAAATAGACTTATACTGAAGAAAAGGACATCAATTGTGAGAAACATTTGGCATCCCCAGTTAACATGCATTGATCAAGCTAACAGTATTATTACACAAAATAATGTAAAATGAACCAGTCAAATGATTGAAATACATAGCCTTAAACAAAAGCAATCAAAGCCAATGCCTATATTTTGGGAATAAAAAAAGGAGGGGGGGGCAACAGGACCTCTATATAGGATATATACCCCAAAAGAAGAACTGTCTGACATATGAAAAATATATACATCAACCAAAATCTTGCTGTTGTAATAAAAAAAGACAAGAAATGGCACGACCTTCAGTATGTTTTAAGAAAAAAGAGTGTTACTATACTCAAAAATCACTCAATACTGAAAAACTAAGGCCTGCAGTTCAAAATGGTCTAATAAGCCAAAAAAAAGTCACAATGAGGCTAGACCAATACAGTATACATAAGATGCAAAAAAATTTTTTAACATGCTAAAAAACATATTATACTTATTATCCAATAATTTCCTCACAAGTGTCCACAATAGTCCACAATAGTCCCTGTTGTTTCAAAACTTCACATAAAGCGTTGATGTAATCCATAAACGTTTTTATTCATAAATTTGTCGATCCAAAAAAGAAAAACAGTTCAGCAGAGCAACAGTTGTGATCGCAACCGTTATGATCGCAAATTACACTCCGTAATGTGATGTAAAAACAGAATAGTCCCCAAAAAATAATAATCCTCCAAAATAGTTTCTTGGAATGCGTAACACACACAGTACTTAGTCCAGTAAATAAAAGAAAGCTGGTTTTGACCCAAAGGCCTCGTAACAATATCACAAGGTGGTGAAAAGATTGTATGAACAACCACCATGACTCACACGAAGCAAGTTGTCCATTAATCACAAAGCTGTAAACACTATTTGCCAGGTGCCAGGCCCATATGAAGTGTATTATAAGCCCCTATTTGGTAAAGTTGCTGATAACAAGTTGAACGCCCAAAAAACGAATCAAGCTATAGGCAAAAAGCTTCGAAACATCTAACCCCTGCCATCTTCAAAGCTTAATGTAATATTAAAAAGTACACACTATAAACCATAACCCAATATGAAAAATGTTATATACACACATCGGGTTAAAAGTCCTGTGAATTATTCATGGAAAAACGCCAAATTAGCCTGAAATTACGTCGACATGAACGAAGCCAAGTAAATACCTGTACAAAACCAAATCACACATCCAAACGAGTCTTGCAAGTCTTGCATTGTAGTAAGGATACAAAAAATAATCCAGATGGCACTTGTAGACAAAAATGGAACCAAATAGAGATGAAAAAAAGAATAAAGAAAGGGCTGCAGATAAATTACACAGCCAGCATCGGATCCGTGGCACCCAGCAGGAAGTGAAACAAAGTGTACCAACCAAACAAATCCTCCTGCATGAAGTAAGGTTGCACGGCAACTGAAGCAAAAGCATCCACAGAACCAAAATGAAGCCAGCAACCAAAATGGATCCAATAAAAATGATTTAATGTTGAATAAACATCAAAAAAGCTGACTGTCTCAAAAAAATTCCAGCTTTACTCTGTAGCATATTGGCTTCTCCGAGGAGATCTCTGCCTAACATATAAAGCTATGTTAAACCCAGAGCTCTTGGACATGCTACACCTAAAGAAATCCCAATGCCTCTGAGCTACATACTCTAGGGACCTAAACCTTGTCACCACAATAAACAGGACATGCTGGAGGGATAGATTCCTGTCTCAGAGACTTCCTATACTCTGGAACAAGCTACTCATCTATGTCAAGCAAAGTTCCTCATTACAACTCTTCAAGAAAAATCTTAATGAATGGATGGGAAATAGGAAATACACCCCAGGGATCACTTCTGTGGCTCTGCTCGATAGGAGCACAGGAAATTAATTTTCTTGGGTGGAGTAAGCCAGGGAATCTTGTTGGCTAGGCTTATTTAGACCTTTGGGCCAATAGCCTAGTACCTACCTATGAACCTATGTCTCTCTCCCCTTACTGACCTCAACCCACATTGTTTGCCAGTGAACTGCCAGATGACTACAATGTCATGGGACATATATGGCAAAACTATGGACATATTCATACATCTCTACAATGGACAGTATTTCTGCTAACACTCTGTGATGCTGTAGTCTTCACACCTTGGTAATGTCCATCTCAAAAACTAATAAAGGGGCCAAGGCCTACATGAAGGCCTTATATATTGCACTGTGCTGCCATGTCATTGGCTAATGATAATGCAATTCAGCTGTTTTGGATGCAATTAGCAAGTCTGAGGCACAGATTGGTGCAGAGGCAATAACCTTTTAATGAGCATTACGTACAAAAGGCAAGCAACTGGTTATGGGAAAGAGGTCTGTATGTGGTTTTACTCACACAGACAGCGTATGTGCAAAGCATTTTCAGAGGAATGCTTCAAAAAAAGGAATACATCACTCTACAGGGTATGTACTGGATTTCACCATAAAACAGGATACAGATGGGAGGATGGAAATATGGTGAAAAGGGATTACAAGAATAGGCTTTTATTAGAGTTATGATATTAACATGTCAGTGATACTCTGCTGTCCAACACTTGCAGGCATGCCTCTCAACTGTAACCACCAACACAGCAGATCAACGATTCAGGAAGCAAACAACAGGAAACAGATCCAAAATTTTTATTGCACTTAGCACCTCGGCTACCACAGACTTCAAAGAGTACCTCTCAACTGTCTCTGCTTTGAATCATCTGTCCTGTCAATCCCTTCTACAACATTCGGCTGTTGTAGTAAAGATAGTGGATTACATGTACAACATAGTGACACTAAGTAAGGCTGTACACTCCTGCAACATCAAATGATGTACTGTAATTCACCTCCTCTCAGTCTGTTAATGTCACACATAAATAGGTCTAACATTGTAAAAGTGTCCCTGAATGTCCCTGATGTACACTGGTTAGGCACCTGTGTCATGGACATTCATCCCTGTTTGGTTGAGAGCTATGCCTAGCATACCTCTCAACCTCCCACAGTAAGAAATCAGGACAAAGACATAATTAATGCAGGGACAAAGGCCCAAACTCAGTGACAGAGTATACATATTGGCCATACAAAGTAATAATGTGAATAGAATAACTGATATTACTGTAGCATGAGTGTTTTCTGAGGGGGTATGATGTATGACAGTCAGATTCTGTTTTAATTTTCTGACAGCAACCATTAATGATTGGAAAACCATTTGTTAGATATCCACAAGTTTGTTCGAAAAGGACCACATCTATGAGGCAAACATGCTGACATTCTGCAAACATCTGTATAGTTGAGAGGTATGATGCCTACAGGGAACATATTACTACAGCAGGGTTACATTGCTGTCTGTCATTGTGGCACACTGGTATTGCTGGACTGTCCCCATATAGTTGTAATCGCACACTGCTTTTTGTCCAACAGTGGTCGTATGACATATTAGTGGGGATTTGCCCATAGGAGACACACCACAGTAGACTGCAGTGATGGGTGTAGAGACATACAGCAGAATCTGTCATGACAAACAGGGACATTACCTAGTATTGTTACTATCTTGGTGATAGCCACACATGTAGTGTGTTGCCAGACTTTGGGGTATGACGTGTGAGGGAGCAATGGATAGTGCAGACCATTATGAGTGTGTAGGGTCTGTACATAGTGGACATCCATGTATCTGGTCCTGTAATGTGTTCCCTACCTGTTGTCTTACAGAAACGTACCGACAAAGACATCCAGCATTTTCATCTGCAGAGGATGATGCTATACTGGATGCCCTCAGACTCCACTATCACATCCTGCTTTCCAGGGGTCACCACAATCATGAACAGCAGGTAGCATTGTTGGGCGACCTTGTGAGGGCTGTTAATCAGATTAGCCAACAGGACTTATGAGCAGATCCAACACTGGGCCATCGCTATGGTCAATGCTGCACATCAAAGGTCAGCTGCTGTTGCCAGGGATCGTACTGCCACCAGTGGAGGGCCTGCGACAGAACAACCACTCTTGACCACAGAGGAATTCCTTGTGAACCTAGGATCAACCAACAGATCCCAGGCATCCATCACACCATACATCCTGGAGTTGAGTGCCACAGTCTCCACATCATAGGAGCATCCAGGTAAGCTTACTGTGATCACCAGTATAATACTGTATGAGTCATTATGTCAGGCTTGACATACCAGTACATGGGTGTCAGGTCTATCTGCATTAGGGGGGTTGGCATTTATGCGGAGTTGTGCACACATACTCAGAATGTCAGCAATATAGCCTGTATCACATTAGCTACTCTACATATGGATATACACACATATAACCTTGTAACACTGCAACATTTCATGTTGCTGACAATACCTTTCCCTCATCTTTTCATAGGTCCATTAGGTGTGGCCAGAGTGCATGGTCCTGTACCTGGTAAGTGCAGTACTGTTTTTTTACTGATCATATATACCCTATGAAAGTTAAGGGCTGCCATTTTTGCCTTATGCACAACTGTTGTGCTTAACCAGAGTAGAAAAGTTGTATGTTCCATTTTGGAGCAGTTAATTACAGTACATAGCCTAGCGAATGACAGGTGTGTATTTGTACAAACATTAACGTGTTTACACTTATAGTTATGGGCAACTACTCAGTCTGCTATACGTGAGGCAGTTACTCTAAGATGCCCATTCAGACACAATAGGGAGATGGTACATACCTGAGGTAGTGATACTACAACTGACATACCATTCTCAACATAGGTGTACTAGGTTTTATGTGTAGTTCTATCACATACACTGTCTTATTACATATCTCACAGGTGCATTGTACTAGCAACATTAACTGGATGTAGGTGACATGCATGTTTTACAGGGCCTAACTTGTTTGTGTATGTTGTTGTAAGTTTGTGTGCTGTGCACGGGATCAAAGATGAGAAAATGTAAGACATGTAATGCAGTTGTGGATCCTCATCTGTATGAGCTATGTGGATTACCATACATAATAGTTCAGGTGGTAATGTACTGCTTTTGTCTTGCTTCTCACAGGTGAACAGAGGGGATGGAGTCTGTCCCCCTCACAACCTGATGTCAGTATCTCATTTGACTCTGATGATGATGGTGGTCATAGTGAGGCACAGGTGAGGTTGTTGGTGGCTGAATCTGTCCCAGAAGTTGACATCCCTCTTCTGCCTCCATTGTCCCTCCACACAGTCAGTATGCCCACACATACTCAGTCAACAGCGGCCACAGATTTTGGACAGTCAGAGGATATCAACATAGTACAGGACAGTGTGTAAACTATGGCATCAGTGAGTGTAGACACTGGCCATAACCAGAGACCTGGCGAGGTCCCACATTGGCAGATTGACAGGGGTGCTTGAAGGAGAACTGCCACCCAGCCACCTCCTGTTGCAGGTGTCACATCCCAGGTCACTTGCTGCATGTTTTGGGCTATCATGGAAGCACAGGTATTTTCTGAACACAACACCAGACAGATGCTTAGGGTTATGGATGCAGCACAGTCTGACATCCGTGACTGCCTCCACTGCATTGGTGATGCCCTTGATTGTTTCACTGATGTAGTGGACAGACAGTGGGCTGAGACAGTGTATGTCTTTGCACGTTATCTGTGCTGGAACATCTGATTGGAGTTGGGAGTCAGACACATGGATGTAGGCCAGCAGCACCATCTGCTGGGAGTCCACGTGGCTGTGTGCACTAATGCTCCTGTAGTGGCAGCTCCTCCAGTGGTATAGAGGGAAGTGTGCTGTCCACACCATGATGTGGCAGGCCATGGGCATGTGGTACTGGGTGGTTCTGTAGGGGACACAGGCCCAGCAGACAGTAGTCACCGTCAGGTACTAGCACTGCATCTGACCTTGGGCATGGCGGTGCCCGTGCTACTTCCGGTGAAACCAGTTCCTGTGTTCATGGCTGGAGATGGTGAACTGTCCACTCTACCAAGTCTGGTCCACAGCTTTCCACCATACACACATGTAGGGCTAGCACTGGCCTTGACTGTATACATGCACACACTCCAACACCACTGTCACATGCAGGTCACCAACAGACACACAAAGCATCTCTCCATAGCCCATCTAACCAGCACCCCTTCCTGACTCACACACATGCTGCCAACTGTTTGGCACAGCCTAGGCCTCTGGCACCCCTACACCAAATACTGTGCATGTGATGATACCTGTGCCACATCCCTGCCATCTGTGCCATCGATGCAAGGACCTGTAACTATATTTTAACTTTACATGTGTTTGTGTAGTGCCATAGTGTTATGCCATGGCAGTTGTTGTGGGCTATGACAGGTATTGTTTGCTGGCATGTGTCATGACAACACATCAAACTTTGTGTATCTTTGTTACCTGACTGTGTACTGGTGGTATTGTTACAGAATGACAGGTGTGTCATGGACCGGTGTACTTTTTTGTCCCAGGAGTCTGAGTGGTTCAAGTATGGACATATGGTGGCAATACAGTGACACAGGATGGCAAGGCAGCACAGCAGAAATATATCAGCAAGGTATGCCAGTATATGTGCATGAGTCCCTAGGTGCATATGTGTAAAACAGTGTGTCAGGGACAATGGGTACAGTCAGTGTCATGATGCTTTCATACCCTGTGACATTGTCTACTACCCTTTATACGTGTCACCTGGGTATTCTGCACATACAACTCTAGACAGTGGTGGACATCAGTTATGCTTCTGTAGATGAGGGCAATTTAGAGACAGTGGCTAGTCACAGGCCATAAAATGCATAACCACAGAGATAACTCATATGGGCTTGTCTGAAGTGCCGCATGGGGATATATTTACATACATGGACACACACAACTTGGATGCTGTGAGATTAAAACCCCTCTCTATCTAGTAATACACACTAAAACTCACAGAACTTATTACACGTGCCACACTGCTCATCCGATATTATATTGTCAGCCCACACTCTTAAGGTAGATGACATCAGCAGGCCTTGTAAAGGAGGCCAATGTTGAGGCCAGCATTAATCATTGGGCATAACATTCATAACCATTGCACAACAATAACTCATACAGGCTTGTCTGAAATGCTGCATGGGGATATATTTACACACATAGACACACACCCAAGTTGTATGTTGTGAGATTAGAATCCCTACCTATCTAGTTGTACACACTATGGCTTTCAGTACTTATCACATGAGCATGCTGTTTATCTGACATTATGCCGTCAGCCAGCTCTCTTAAGGTGAATAACATCAGCAGGCCTTGTAATGGAGACCATTGTTGAGGCCATCAGCTAGTCACAGGGCATAAAATTCATAATCATTGCACAGAGATAGCCCATACAGGCTTGTCTGAAGTGCTGCATAGGCATATATGTATACACACAGACAAACACACAAGTTAGATGCTGTCGGAATAGAACCCCTGCCTATCTAGTAGTAGACATGAGAGTTCGCAGTACTTATTGTACGCACCACGAAGTTTATCTGTTATTAGGTTGTCAGCCAGTGCTTTTAAGGTGGATGACATCCACAGGCCTTGTAGAAGAGGGAATTTAGAGGCCAGCACCCAGTCACAGGGCCATAAAATGCATACCATTGCACAAAGATAGGCCATATGGGCATGTCCATAGCGCTGTGAGGGGATATATTGATACACACAGAGCTGGAGGATGGGAGATTAGAACTCCTACCTACCTAGTATTACACACTACAGCTCATAGAATATATCATACTCACCAAAGGTTATATCTGTTGTATATGTTGATGCAGGCAAAGTACTTGTGGAGTACGCAAAGTGGCCTTGTGTTAGTATGTGTGGCCTGCCGAGTGATACTGCTTGGTACTGTTATTGTATCTAGTGTCCTAGTGGTGGGATACCTGGTAATATCCACACTATTGGTGTACACTTACCAGTTTGGCCATATATGGCATTTTGCAGTTTGATAGGTGACATGTGGCCAGGGACTATATGGTCAGTCTAAGACATGCGTTGCACTCATTGTGCATGACAACACATGCTTACCTGTGTCTATTGACAGAGTATCAGTCCACAGGCATAGGGGTCGGTGGGTGACTGGATTATGTAGTGTTGTGGCCTTGGTCTGATTCCATCAGACAACTGCTGTGATGTGTATGCGCAGATAACCCCAACATTCTGGGGTATGTGGAGACATTCGTACATCCCTGCCCATATCAATATAAATATATATAACAGGAATGTCTCCTTAAATGTAGTTGTGTGTGTATATAATGTAAATGTGTTATGTAGATGAATGTGGGAAGTCTATGTATCATTGTACTTTATAAAGCTATATATATATATATAACATTGAACACACATACACGAAAGCGCTAAACATTGACAAGCGCTTCCATGTATGTGTGCCTGTTTTGTAGATCGGACTACAGAGCAGGTGAGGGAAAATTCCCTTTTTCCCACTGTAGTGCAATCTCGGAGTGAGAATAATAAAGTATGGGGGGTGGGGGGGTGCAGGGTGGTGAAGCCCCGCTGCAGAAACAATTTTTTGAACTACACATACACGGAAGCGCTTTTCAATGTTAACCGCTTTCATGTATGTGTGTTCGATGTTTTGTGATTCAGACATATGCAAGTCGAGCATCTGTCCTAGTCCCATATATATATATATATATATATATATATATATATATATATATATATATATATATATATATATATATATATATATATATATATATATAGATAGATATATACATAGATAGACATAGATATATATATATATATATATATATATATATATATATAGATATAAACACATATATATATATATATATATATATATATATATATATATATGTCACATACTGATGGTGACACTAATCAAGTGTGAGTGGGATAGGTAGAGACAGATATGTATACGTAGCTGTATGTATATACAGATATATTTCCACACAGCAGGTCTTTGGACAGTAGAGGCAATAAAGGCAACAGACTTGAGCTCAAGTTAGCTAAGTGTAGGAGTATGCGCAGTGTGATTGTCAGTACTTACAAGGTGAGCTACCTGTGCTCCAATCCGGGATTCTGTGTGCTGCAGGCCATTGGCTGTTGCACCTGTTACCATAATACTGCAATTCTCTGGTATTGTCCAAGGCATTCCACAACTGCTTGCTGACCTTAATATGTGACTTATACTTCACAATTGTATAGAACTTCACAGACTGTCCAGAATTTTGCCTCATATTTTTGGCCCGTTTCAAATAACATTGTGGTTTTCTGGCAAATTAGTGGCAAATCAGTGAAGATTGAAATAAATAAATAATGACAGACATTTGAGTTTTAGATTTCATGCAGATCAGGTAATTCATGCTAATGCAGGTCCTGTTGTTCTATCGGCAATCTACATTTGTAGGAGCAAATATTTAAAACCTGTCCCTATTTGTGGGCTATGATCCCACTTTTATTCATGGCTTTGGTAAGATATCCTGCTCTAAGAGGTTGAGAGGTATGATGTGACTGGGGTACATGATGAAACACCACACACTGGGTGAAAGTCTGCATACCTCTCCCTGTACACGTTTTTGCAGAATGTCCTGCATTTCGCCACATATGTCTGCTCTGTTCCTCATACATTTGTGGTTTTCTGGTCCTATACTATAAACAGTGGTCAATGCATTGTTGTACCTGTTGACACATTTAAGTGATGCCCTTTACATTCTGCAGCTATTCTTACCTTTTGCAGCCTGCTGTTATAGTAGACACCTGCTATGTTACTCAGAACATGTATAATGTCTGTCTGTAGGTATGGCCCTTTGTGCCCCCATTCACTCTGGCTTTGTCCAGCTTTCTTGCAGTAACAGATTGAGGGGTTATGACAGTCTGTGGGACTACCACCATATGAGTACCTCACATGCAAAAGATGTTGGATGCTGGTAGATTCGGACCATCAGCACCATCAGCCATGCTACTGTACCTGGCCCAGTGAATCACACCAGCCACCAGACAGAGAGGTTTCGTTCCTCACACTATCAACAACATAGAGGAGTTGTCTGGTCTGCTGGTATATCATTGCAGACTTACTGTTACAGCAGCTGTATGGAAGCACTGATGTGTTTAGGGTGAGGGATGACCAGCCTATGGTCTGCTGGCATAGACTGTCCTGTGACTCCACTGTTTTGCAACTCCCTGGAATAATGTTGTGGAGTTTCCTGCCATGTGGCCTGGTGGATATTATGGGGCACATAGTAGTGAACAGAGTACCTGTTGTCCCAAGTGGCTGTTAGATCTGTACAAGAAGCCAAGTAACCCACTATAGATCTTTGCAAGTTGCCCAGTAGCAATCTATATATAGACGAAGAAGCACAACAAAAGATTCACCAAGCACGATATAATGTAAAAATTCTGTCTCTCTGACGTCTCGGCCTTCGCCTTCAAGGAGTACAGAACAAATGAAAAACAATGTCCTTATATGCAAATTAGATTGCTTCAATAAAACAATTAAACAATCAGATACTTAAAAAACTTTAAGCTAACAGCATCTTCCAATTAAAATCCTCATTTAATCCATCTGGATATAAAGTTTTAAACTTCAGTATGTAAACTGTTTCTTTATGCAGTAACAAATGTTTAATTTTCAATTCATCATACTTGTTATCAGGCAATTGCTCTAAAATAGTTGCCTTTAACAACTTTTCATCCCCATTGTGTATTTCAAAGAAATGTCTGGCAACAGGACTTTCATTTTTGTTTTTAATTATGTCTCTAACATGTTCCAAGAGTCTTACCTTAAAGGCTCTCTTGGTTTCCTATATAAAATTTTTTGCAGGGGCATTTCAAGGCATAAATAACCCTTTCAGTATTGCAGCAAAAATAATTGTTTACTCTAAAAGGACTGTCATTGATATAATCAAAACTGGGTACTATAAAGCTGCAAGCCTTGCATTTACCACACTGATAAGTCCCTTTATAACTTATATTTTCTGTCATTATTACTGATGGGAAACTAAATTTACTTCGTACCAAGAAGTCTTTAATATTTCTGCCTCTTCTATATGAAAATTCAAGATTAGCTTTCAGCCATGGTTTAACATTACTCAAAGTGCTGAAATATTTCCAAAACATGGAAATAATTTTAATTAATTCAAAAGTATAACAACCATAAGTAGTGACAAAATAAATAGTCTCCTCTAGTGTCTTTTTATTTTTATTTTTATTTTGCCCTGTAGAGACAACAGCTGTTTGATTCAATGTCTTATTTTTTCTTTTGTAACCATAAGAATGTTCACATAATTTATTAAAATTCTCATCCAACATATTTATACTATACCCTCTTAACAAAAAAGAATCATACACAAAATCAATTTCTTTCTCAAACTCAATTGTTTCATTACATAATCTAGATATTCGCAACATCTCTCCATATGGTAAAGAGCGTATTGTATGTGGAACATGTCCACTATTACTGTGTACATATAATGTCGGACATTCAAATTTCCTATTAACCGTCGTTATTAACTTATGACCACTAGAAATATCAAGAATCACGTCCAAAAAAGAAAGTCGTGTACCCATTAATAACCCATCAAAGTCCAAACTGAACCTATTGGATTTTATATCAGAAATAAATTGTAGGGCCAAGGACTGATCTCCCTTCACCAAAAAAATTAAATCGTCGACATATCTATAATATCTAACAACATGTTGTCGAAAGAAATTATGTTTATAAATATATTCCATTTCAAAAAGTCCCATTGCCAAGTTGGCATACATGGGGGCAAAAGAAGCCCCCATGGCAGTACCTCTCTTCTGATGGTACAAGTTATGATTAAACTCAAAGAAGTTATTCTTTAAAGAGAAATGCACTAACTCAACAATAAATTCTGCTGCTGGGGACTGTCCCAAGAATAGCCTCAAAGCCTCCATACCAAACTCATGGCTAATGTTCGTGTAGAGGCTTTTGACATCAACAGTCAACCAATACATCTGTTTGTTCCATTTAATATCACCAATTTTATTAAGGAAATCAAACACATCTGTTAAAAAAGATGGTAACTTTTTAACATACGAAGACAAATAGTTGTGTAAGAATATTCCTAAATTACGTAAAAAATATATACGTCCTGACACTATGGGACGACCAGAGGGTTTAATGCAGTTTTTATGGATCTTGGGCAGGCAGTAAAAATAGGCCAACCCACATCCTTCCGTCTTGAATTTATTCTTGACATCTTTCATATCAAAATATCCTAATCTATAGCCCTTCTGTATTAATTCGTTGTATTGAATAATGGCTATATTATATCTCTCCACCTCACATACTTCATATGTATTATTATCCTTAAGATGTGACATACACATATCAAAGTAATCACTCATATTTAGAACAAGTTTGTTGCCCTTGTCTGCAGGTTTGAACACAATATTATTATTCCTACTTAACTCCACTAGTGTGTTCCATTCTTGACGTGTCATATTATAATCAATATTACTTTTATTTTTCATAAATTCTTGATGGCCTATTTCTATTGAGTGATTCACCATTTTAGTGAAGTTGGACACTTCATAGTTCATAACATTAGGCACAAATTTACTATCTGAGGGTACTCTATCCGTATTAAATTTAACATAAGCATTAAATGGTTCATCTGACATACATGAGTAAAAACTTTCATCTGAACTTGACAAACTTGAATCCAACATACTCAACACATTCTCAGTATTTAAACTAAAAAAATATTTTAAATACAATTTTCTACTGAATCTGTATACATCCATTTGCATGTCATGGAGTCTAGATACCACGGTTGGAATAAATTTCAACCCCAAATTCAACACACCAAGTTCATGATTGTTAAATATATAGTTTGACAAATTCACAACATAATTGTCCAGTATATTATAGGCAACACTACCATTTACCTCTTTTGTAGCCCCCTCGTCGCGATTGTTCTGTGGTAGTGTATTCCGTGTAATCCCTTTGGCGTTTCGAACGAGAGGTGTTGTTCTGAACTTCTGGTCGTTCTGCACGAAAATTTTGCCGTAACTGTTCTGGATGTTCGGCTGCAGGAAGACGGGGAAAATCAATTCCATCTCCATCATCTTCGAAGGAGGTGTATCCATTCTCTGAAGCCGACGCTGAAGAATTCAAAGGGCGCGTCCTCTCAGTTTCTTGATGGAACCTCACATGTTTACGCCCCCTTTGTCGATTGGTTCTTGATAAGAAAGCTTTGTTCAGCTCATAGTCACGTAAATCCCTCATCAATTTACCTTTCTTTCTCTCAATAAGTGTTAACTCATAATCCTTCAGTTTGTCATTAACCTGTGTAAGGAAATCATCCAAAAAGGATGTAGAGACACATTTAGATATATCGTTACACATCTTCTTAATGTCAAGACACAATTCTTTCTGTTTTAAACGGTCGCGTTCAACTAAGATGTGTAACCATTCTGTAGCGCAATTGTGAGCTGCAGAAACCCACCGTTTATGGAAAACAATGTCTGAATCTTTAGAGAGATCAAAAGGTGTGGTGGGATCCTTAAACACCCTTAACCCTCTAGGTGTAATCTCAGTGTCTAAATATCTTTGCAAACCACAGATGTTAAAAAACGTGGCAGTTTCCTTAATCATTTTTTTCTCTAAATTTTCAAGTAAAAGTTTATGTTCAGCATTATCCGGTAAGACATTTTTTCTTCCCACACTACAGAAGGGATTTGAGGAACGTTTTCTCCGGTCATCTTCCCATTTGTCCCATAAAGTATTGCTCTTGTCAGAGCCAGTTCTATGCAATAACTGTCGCTCACCTCTATCAGAGCTATTGCTTACAAAATTGTCCAAAGAGAGCTGGCTTCCATCCTGTGGATCACGCAACACTCGTGGGAACTGTGCAAGTGAATCCGTAGACATTAGAATCAACAGCAACAACAGGAGCAGCAAAATAGATGAAGAAGCACAACAAAAGATTCACCAAGCACGATATAATGTAAAAATTCTGTCTCTCTGACGTCTCGGCCTTCGCCTTCAAGGAGTACAGAACAAATGAAAAACAATGTCCTTATATACAAATTAGATTGCTTCAATAAAACAATTAAACAATCAGATACTTAAAAAACTTTAAGCTAACAGCATCTTCCAATTAAAATCCTCATTTAATCCATCTGGATATAAAGTTTTAAACTTCAGTATGTAAACTGTTTCTTTATGCAGTAACAAATGTTTAATTTTCAATTCATCATACTTGTTATCAGGCAATTGCTCTAAAATAGTTGCCTTTAACAACTTTTCATCCCCATTGTGTATTTCAAAGAAATGTCTGGCAACAGGACTTTCATTTTTGTTTTTAATTATGTCTCTAACATGTTCCAAGAGTCTTACCTTAAAGGCTCTCTTGGTTTCCCCTATATAAAATTTTTTGCAGGGGCATTTCAAGGCATAAATAACCCTTTCAGTATTGCAGCAAAAATAATTGTTTACTCTAAAAGGACTGTCATTGATATAATCAAAACTGGGTACTATAAAGCTGCAAGCCTTGCATTTACCACACTGATAAGTCCCTTTATAACTTATATTTTCTGTCATTATTACTGATGGGAAACTAAATTTACTTCGTACCAAGAAGTCTTTAATATTTCTGCCTCTTCTATATGAAAATTCAAGATTAGCTTTCAGCCATGGTTTAACATTACTCAAAGTGCTGAAATATTTCCAAAACATGGAAATAATTTTAATTAATTCAAAAGTATAACAACCATAAGTAGTGACAAAATAAATAGTCTCCTCTAGTGTCTTTTTATTTTTATTTTTATTTTGCCCTGTAGAGACAACAGCTGTTTGATTCAATGTCTTATTTTTTCTTTTGTAACCATAAGAATGTTCACATAATTTATTAAAATTCTCATCCAACATATTTATACTATACCCTCTTAACAAAAAAGAATCATACACAAAATCAATTTCTTTCTCAAACTCAATTGTTTCATTACATAATCTAGATAAGAGCAACATCTCTCCATATGGTAAAGAGCGTATTGTATGTGGAACATGTCCACTATTACTGTGTACATATAATGTCGGACATTCAAATTTCCTATTAACCGTCGTTATTAACTTATGACCACTAGAAATATCAAGAATCACGTCCAAAAAAGATAGTCGTGTACCCATTAATAACCCATCAAAGTCCAAACTGAACCTATTGGATTTTATATCAGAAATAAATTGTAGGGCCAAGGACTGATCTCCCTTCACCAAAAAAATTAAATCGTCGACATATCTATAATATCTAACAACATGTTGTCGAAAGAAATTATGTTTATAAATATATTCCATTTCAAAAAGTCCCATTGCCAAGTTGGCATACATGGGGGCAAAAGAAGCCCCCATGGCAGTACCTCTCTTCTGATGGTACAAGTTATGATTAAACTCAAAGAAGTTATTCTTTAAAGAGAAATGCACTAACTCAACAATAAATTCTGCCGCTGGGGACTGTCCCAAGAATAGCCTCAAAGCCTCCATACCAAACTCATGGCTAATGTTCGTGTAGAGGCTTTTGACATCAACAGTCAACCAATACATCTGTTTGTTCCATTTAATATCACCAATTTTATTAAGGAAATCAAACACATCTGTTAAAAAAGATGGTAACTTTTTAACATACGAAGACAAATAGTTGTGTAAGAATATTCCTAAATTACGTAAAAAATATATACGTCCTGACACTATGGGACGACCAGAGGGTTTAATGCAGTTTTTATGGATCTTGGGCAGGCAGTAAAAATAGGCCAACCCACATCCTTCCATCTTGAATTTATTCTTGACATCTTTCATATCAAAATATCCCTTCTGTAGCAATCTATATATACCCTACTATATTCCCTTGCATACATATGGCAGGTCCATATATATATATATATATATATATATATATATATATATATATATATATATATATATACTGCCATATTGTAGTACCCCTTGCAAGTGCTGTACAGGAACTGACTCTGTCTGATGCACTCAGTCCACAGCCAATTCATGGTAAGGTACAGGTGGTGTGGGCTGGCTGGCATCATTTTCACTAATAATGTATGCAAGTCAAGAGCAAAAGTTGTCAGTCCCTAGGGCCCTAGGTTGTCAGTGCATGTTCTACACATTGTCTCTTGGCCAAGGCCAGGGCATATTGGGCACACCTATATCTGTCTACAGGGACAGCTTTAGGGGATTCCTCTTCTGAGTCCCCCTGTGGGTCTGGCTGTGGTGACCTAGGCACTGCTGGGGGGCTGTGTATCCCTTCCCTTTGCTGATCCTGTTGCAGCTGTTTCCGCAGGATCATATTGTGTAGCATGGCACATACTCTGAACATCTGTGCACATGTGGCTGGACAGTACTGCAGGGCTCCACCAGATATACTGAGACACTGGAAACGTGACTTGAACAGCCCAAACACACACACTCTATGATGTTCCTAGTTTGTGCATGTGCCTCACTATGGCATTCCTCAGTAGGTGTGTGTGTATTTCTGATAGGTGTCATCATCCATGGTTCCAGTGCATAGCCAGCATCCCCAAGTAAATAGCCGTGTGGGATTTCCCCCCCAGCAAACATCTGGTACAGATGTGATGCATGTCAGATATAGGAGTCATGATAACTGCTAGGGCTGCCAGCACACACATTCATGATAATGCTCTGGGCATTGCACACAACCTGGCAGTTGATGGAGTAGTACCCCTTGCGGTTGATGTAGATTCTACCCTCTTCACTGGGAAGTGCCTTGATGTGTACAGGTGCGCAATCTATGGCACCCAGTACCTCAGGATAGTTTACTACATGGTAAAAGAAACACATATTGCTGGCCCTCTCTTCAGGGGTATAAAGTAAATAAATGTGCTCACTGGCATGTGTTAGCATGGCATCCAGGAGCTAGTGGAGTACCCTGGATGCTGAAGCTAGTGTGACCCCCATCACGTCCCCAGTTGATCTTTGGAAAATACCTGTAGCTAGTTTCTTAAGGGCTACACATACCTTTGTTTCCACTGGCAGGGGTTCCCCGCTGCTGGCTCTGGGTCTGAATTTAGTTTGGCAGAGCTCAGTGAGTTCTTGTAGTATGTCTCTGTCCACCCTGTAGCGCTCTACAATCTCCAACTCATGTAACTCCTGGTAGGTTACATTGGGCTTGAACACTCTTCTCCTTCTCAGTCTATGCCTATGGTCAGCATCAGCAGCAGCTGCATTGATCTCAGCATCTAGCACATACATATGTAGCAGACCTGCAGCAGCCCCTAGTATTCTCTCAGTTAAAATTTAATGTCTGTTATCAAATGGTGCAGAGTATGGGGGATAAAATCAGATTGTAGGGTGTATGCAACCTTTATAGTGCTCTGCTGTAGGTGCAGCCTATGTGGTTGACTACCTATGATGCATTTCACCTGCCAAGTACATCATTATGAGATTTAATGGCCCTAGTTTAGGTGAAACAGAGCTCATCTGTAATTACTATATCATTGGCTTTCTCAGCCAATTTTTTTGACAGTCTTCCTTGCTAAGCATTGAGGTACGCCACACAAACCCATGCAACAAAGATAAACAAGGCTTAGCAGTTAGTAGACACACCCCATGGAAGGTCATGCTCAGCACAGTGGCAAACAAACATGCTCAAACCCACTGAAACACGTGGCTCAGAGTGTACACCCCCCGCTCAGCTTAGTGGCTTGCCTTGCAAACAGGTGCCTCTGAGCTCCAATGAGCTTAAAAGTTTGTGGACACACCCCTTTTTTCTGTCAGCTACCTCTTCTGTGGACACTAACGTGCCTATATGGATGATTGTCCAACATAAAAACGGATATGAATAACTAGATGCAATGGTGTTTATGTAATGTCAGTACATTCATATAACGTTGCCTCTGTTAGGCATTAAGCCATGTGACTCTACTGACTAATGTCATGTGGATGAACCACAAGCACCACAGTGGAAGTCTTCACACTAGTATGACAATCCACCTATGTTACTATATCACACGAGATGCATGTGTGGTAAACAATCTCTGAGATGAAAGGGATGGTGGAGAGCTTTCACACTGCAAATAGACACATTATAACTGTGGTGGATACCATTCCTGCATTACAGTATAAGGCCTAACAATGCTAACAGGTACTGAATGTGGATGTCAAACACTTGAGCATAAAACACTCAGTGCATGATATTTTGCAAGATGAATGCACCACTGTAGAAATGTCACTATGATAGAGAGATATGTCGTTATGTAACGGCATTACATCATGCTATTGCTGCAGGGATCTCTGTGCCTGCAATTGCTGTACTAAGTTAACAACAGAAAGCATGTCATCTCATTCCCTCATGCCAAAGTATAATGTATCTATATATGTTATGCAAGGAAAATGTAATCACATGTCATCATTACTCTGAATAAAAGCATTGTTGTGGGACAAATTTTCATAGCATTTAGTAAGATGGTCAACATCCATACATGTAAAAAGCAAATGTCCTTGATAACAGTGTTGCCAGCATGTTTATTCACAATAAAACTGACACAATGTAATCTGAGCAGTGATAGATGGATTTGAACTAACTACCCAAGATCACAAGCTAACATCAGGCCCTGAATTGCAAATGCCACACAGAACATTGAGGTACAACCGAGACAGTGCACAGTTAAATGGATGACATCACCACTGTTTATTAGCTGGATGTTTATGTTAAAAAGTATTTGAAGTGCACACTAACACTGTACAGCCACACATCATATATATTTTTAAAGAACAGTATACATGGGATAAGGGTGAAAGCACACTCACATGTGGTCTCAGACATACCTCTCAGCTTCTTAGAGCAAGAAATCTGGACAAAGTCATAAATAAAAGTGGGACAAAGACCCAAAATAGGGACAATTTTTTAAAAATATTGCTCTTACAACCTTAGAAAGTTGATAGAATAACAGGTTTTGCATTAACATTAATTTTCTGAAGGATACAAAGTCTGAAACTCAAATGTCTGCCATTATTTTTGAACTTCAATTTTTAATGATTTACCATTAGTTTGCCAGAAAACCATAATTTTATGAAAAGTGGACCAAAATATGAGACCAAAATCTAGACATTTTGCAAAAATCTGTACAGTTGACAGGTATGGCTCAAACATCCTACATATGAAGTCACACAGCATGCAAAGCACAGCATCAAATGTGACATAGTGCAGGTATGTTAGCAGTATGCAATCCTTGTGTGGCCAAAATCTTATTTTCCCCTGGTGATGCTAGGATCTGTTAGTGTCACAGAGTGACATTGTAATTCAATACCATATTTAAAAATATACATAAAGGTGGTTGGGAGGTGGCTAATAGTATATGACAGTAATCAATGTCACACTACTGAAGCAGTAATCTTCCAAAACTCTTCTCCAGTTAGCTCTCCCATTCACTCTCTGCAATTATTTGTTTGTCCACTTGGTGGCACCCTTATCCTTTCCTTTTCTCACTGCCTCTCTCTCTCTGTCCCACCTCTGTAATTATAGTATATTTCCTCTTATCTCCCTTCATCTGCATCCTATCTAGTACTTACTGCCTCTCTCCCTGTTTTACTCCTGCAACTGTACTATACTTTTCTAATTCTTGACCTGCTCCTCCTCCTATTCACCTTGTGGTGAAACAGTAATTTACCCTCCTCTGTTTTACGTTCGTTAGATTTCTGTGTCAATCTTGACCTTTCCTACTCATGTTCTACCTCACTTACCTATAGTTACCTGCATTTCTGATAGTCTCTTCTCCAGCTTCTCCTTTAACTGTCTCTACCCACTCTGTTTGCCCTATGGGCTCACTCCACTCCCCTACCCTACCCCCAATTCTCACCCACCCCCATAGGGTCCTACACTTATACTTCCCTAACAACACCCTTTCTCTCTTCCAACCAATCCCATACATCACCCTACCCCACATACTTTAACCACACCCCTACCCTCTAACAATTGCTCACAATAATCCACTCCTTAGGGTACCTCTACCATATCCTCCTACTCTTAACCCATACATCTTAGTGCCCCCTCTCATCTCTTCTTGTATTCCTTTATCTTCCTCTCCTCCACATCTTCTCCCTCTTTTTATCCCTACACTCAAGTTCTTATTTTATTTTTTTCTCCACTAAGATGCTTCTCCCTAATCTAGCCAAACCAACACTTATAGTTATACTCTTAACTACCCTCTTCTCAGCCTACCTTCTTACCTCCTTTGAAAAACTTCACTATTTCCAGCTTAACCATTCCCACAAACAAACTACAATTTATACATACATATCCCTAAGTAGACATTCTAACATTACTTCCACTCCCAGTTACTTACTACCTAAATACCACAGACTCTCCCACATTAAACATGACCTACCCTTAGAAAAAAAACTGAAAATTCTAACTTACCTTAGAAACAATTCAATAACAAAAAAAAATCCCACCTTAAAGGATGGAGATATCCACCCCAACCCTGGCCCTACCAACCCTACTAAACTAACTACTCACCCTAGACTCAATAGCTCTCTCCTAATAGGGAATCTGAATACCCACAGCATCAATAATAAAGTACCTCACCTTCATGCCCACCTAGACATTCACTCCTTTGATATCCTCTGCCTCACTGAGACTTGGTTGAAACCAGAAACGAAAGACAATGAAATTATTCCACAAGGCTATAATATAGGGAGACTAGACTGAACAAAACGTAAAGGTGGTGGAGTAGCCATTCTATTTAAAAATGGACTTCACATCTCTACCCTACCATCTTATCCAACCCATGATAGCAACGCAGAAGTCCTCATAACTAAGCTCCAAATCAATGTAAACAAATCTTTATACATTATCTGTATTTACATACCACCTGGCAATAATATAACTACATTAGAGGCTTTTCTTAGCTGGGTGTCTTCTACTTACCCCCAAAAAATAATAATACTAGGCGACTTCAACATTGACTAGAAAAGTGTTAATGCTGACAATCCTACCTCTCATATCAACCACCATGGCTTTACCCAAACCATAACATCTACAACAAGAATTAACAAACCTAATAAAAAAGAGAGTACTTTAGACTGGATACTCATTAACAAAGTGAAACAAACTTACAAAGTAGGAACCCTGCCAGATGATGTAAGTGATCATTCGTTGACCTACATCACAAGAGAAAAGAAAGACTTTCCAAATCCCCCCACCTTTAGGATAGCACACTCTACCAAACATTTTAACGCAGAATTATTTCAAATTGAGCTCAGAGCTTGCAACTGGAACCCTTTAAAATCCCTTCCACTTGAAGAGGCTGTAAAGTATTTTAACACTACTTTCTTATCTATTCTTGATAAGCATGCTCCTAAACATTCCATCAGAATGAAGTCCAACACAGCCCCATGGCTCTCGAATGAAACTAGAAATCAAATTCTGCTTAGGAATAAAGTCTGGGCCAAATGGAGATCTAATAGAAATAGCTCTGATCATCTCCATTTTAGGCAGCTTAGAAATAGTACTAAAAAGGCAATACTTACAGACAAAAAAAACTACTACTGCAAACTTCAACAAACTCATCAAAATAATCCACAAAAGTTCTGGTCTTGCATAAATAACCTCCTTTCCCCAGGTAAGTCCCAAACACCCACCCCACTTGATGCAGATCCAAATACTCCCCATCAAACTGCCAATACCTTTAACTCTTTCTTCACTGAGACTATACAATCTCTAGCTAGGCAACTTATCTCTGATAACTCCAGCCTTCCCATCAACTTACCACACTCTTCCTCAAAATTCATACTACAACCCATTTCTACTTCTCTCATCTACAAATTTATTCATAAACTTAAGCCATGTACTTCATCTGCTGACGAACTTCCTTCCCAATATCTCCAAAAAGCAGCCAAAGTAATTGCCTACCCTATTTCTATACTTATAAATAGGACAATTCAAGAAGGAACCATCCCAGATATCTGGAAAATATCCCATATTATCCCCTTACATAAAGGTGGGAACTCCAGTGATTACACTAACTATCGGCCAATTGCTCTTTTATCACCCTTAGCAAAAATTATGGAGAAATGCATTCACCAACAACTTTTACATCATCTCTCTCTATATAACTTAATAGCAAGCTGTCAACATGGCTTTAGACCATCACATAGTACCACCACTGCCCTCCTATCCTTTACAGAGACCATCAATAGTAACATAACAAAACATCCTCTCATCTGCACTCTTCATCGACCTCTCTAAAGCCTTCGACATGGTTAACCATACCCTCCTTATTAATATTCTTGAATCTCTTTCCTTTGATTCTCTGGCCATTAAATGGTTTAGGTCGTACCTCAGCAATAGGCAACAGGCAGTTCTCTGGGAAAATCAAATTTCTTCCTTTTTACCTGTCACCACCGGGGTCCCTCAGGGCTCCATTCTTGAACCTCTTCTTTTCTCCTTATTTATTAATGATCTCCATGTAGCAATTCCTCAAGCCACCTGTATTCAATATGCAGATGACTCCACACTAATATGCTCAGCAACCTCTCCGACTGAACTATACTCTCTTACTCAAAATGTTTTTAATACTGTAGAAACATGGTTTACCAAACATTGCCTCCTTCTTAATGCCAAAAAAACAAAACTCCTTCTCTTCACACCCACTACTAGGTCCACCCCCCTAGACTTCTCAATCTCTTCAAATAATGGCACTGTCATTTTCCCCGACTCTACCACCAAACTTTTAGGAATAACCATTGACAAAAATCTCTCATTTGATCACCATATAAACAACACCATTAAAATAAGAATAAAAACCACTTGGCACAACAGGACCCGGAAGCATGTAAACAAAGGCTTTCAAAATAAGCAGATGAAGAAATCAAACAGCTGCTATGTCTCCAAAAAGATCCTTTAATATAACTAGGCAAAGTAAAAATCCACAATATCTTCCAAGCGCTTTCACTCGACCACTTGCGAGCTTTTTCAAGGCAAAAAAACATTGCTGGAAGTTCATTTACATTAAATACTTCCGCAATCATCACCTGACTTCCTGTGAACCTTTCCCAACAGGAAAATCACCATATAAGGAAATTCTAAAATGCATTCTTATTATCATTAAAAATAATTCATTTTCTAAAAATCTTGGCAACTAGATACCATATTAAACATAAAATCAAATCAAACTGTTAAAATGTGCCAAAAAACAATTCTGCAAAATATTTTTATAATCACAAATAAATGCAGTGACCCCTTTTTTTTACCATCGGGGGTAAAATCAAAACTCCAAATTAAAACCTAGAGTTACTAAATAGCATTGTAAAACATTTCTTTCCTAAGTTTCAAGTATATAACATAACATTCCATATATCTTATTATAAGATTTTGTAAATTCAAAAGTAAGTAAATAAAACAATAAATGTCATGTTGTGCCAAACTGTGTTATAAACGGGCTTGCCTCAATTTCAGAACACTAATAATGTTAAGGGTGTCATTCAGACCTGGGTATCTGGTAGCGTCTAAACGAAGCTGCCAAAATAGCTCACGGTATTCTAATTTTGACTCCCAAATACCCCCTCTTATGTCCGGTTGAACCTGTTCCAACACCATAAACTTTATGTTCATGACCTTACATGTCAAAGAGTGTTTATAAAAGGCATTACTTTCCTTCCTTACATTGATGTCATTGAAGTGTTCATAAACCCTTCTCCTAAACACCCTTTCAGTTTTCCCAATGTAAAAACCATGGCACGTACCACAGCATCCAAGATAGACTACCCCCTTAGATCCACAATTAAAATGTTTGCTAGAGTGGAACTTGAATCTTCTAGAGGGAAGGTAGAAGGACCCCAAATTCAGCATAGCGTGGCATTGCTTGCACATCCCACATGGATAAGTGCCTAATTTCTTTCTATTCTGATTCTGTGGATCCTCTGACCTAATTTCTAAAAGTTCTTTCAAATTCCTGCCCCTTTTCCTAACAAAAGAGGGGAAACTGGGCATAGAATCCTTAAGATCTTCCTGAAGTCTGAGAATGGGCCAATATTTTTTAATAATCTTCTCGATCTGATCTGAGTTGTTAGAAAAAGTATGTATAAAACTATTTTTTGACTGTGAAATGTCTTTTGAAAGGTTTGGTAACCTCTCATTAACCCCCACCCCCAATAAAGGGGGATATTTATTTGCCCTCTTCTCAGAAATTTCTACAACTAGTGCTTCTACCAGGGCTTCCGGATATTGTTTTTCATTAAAGAATCTCTTTAAAATGGAAACTTCCTCATTGAAAAGTTTGTCCGTGCTGGACATTCGTGAAGCCCTAATTAGTTGACCCTTCACTATCGCCTTCTTTTGATAGAAGGGATGTCCACTGTGATAATTTAGGAATGCATTTGAAAAAGTGCTTTTCCTGTAAATCTTAGACTGAAAACACATATTTGAATAGTCCTTAACCAGTGAAATGTCTAAATAATCAAGTTGATGTTTACTGATCTTATAGGTGAACCTAAAAAATGTGGTCGTCATGTTGATGTAATCCATAAATTCCATTAAACTTCCTTCATCTCCCATCCACATAAAGGAGATGTCGTCCAGAAATCTCCTATAGTACAAGATGTCCTGATACCATGTACTAGTAAAAATATATTTCTTTTCCCATTGGTATAATACCAGATTTGCGTACATGGAAGCACAAGAGGCCCCCATTGCTACACCTTTTTTCTGACGATAAAATTCCCCCTTGAAGTGAATGAAGTTATTTTCTAAAACTAAATCCATAAATTCCAAAATTAAGTTAGTAAACTTGGCCCCCAGTTGGACTTCATTAGATAAGTAAGTACCTAACCACTCCAGACCCGTGTTGTGTGGAATACTAGGGAATAAATCGACTACATCAACAGTGACCATCAACATCTCAGGTAAAAATAAACTCTGATCCACTCCTTTTAGGTAGTCCCATGAATCCTTACATATGTGTTTAATTTTCTCTACATGTTGTTTTAAGAAGTCGATAAATTTAGCTAAGGGTTCTGTGACACTTCCACCTCCTGAAACTATAGGTCTAAATTTAAGGGGGTTCAAATTCTTATGTGTCTTTGGAATTCCAAAAATCTGGGCAACCTTGGGTTTTTTTACTAATAAGTAGTTATATAACTTCTCATTAATAGCATTCTGCATTACACCATTAAAATAGTCAACAGAAAAATAGGATCCTTATATAGAATAAAACCTTTCTTAACCTCAACAGTCAGAGCCAAGATCGCTCACTCCCATCTAATCTCAACTCTTCTGTATGCCTCACCTATATTTACCAACCTTAAGAAAACTAACCTCAACAAATTAGCTACTTCCTACAATAATATTGCCATATTCGCTACTGGCAATCCCTTCAGAACTCATCACTGTTCTAATCTTAGGCAACTAGACTGGCTGGAATTCCAAAACCATCTGATAATCCCCCAACTCATTATTGCGCACAAAATATTTTACCAACCCAATAATACCCCTATACTCTCAAAACTCTTAATCCCATATAATAATCTGAACTCCTTACGCTCTTCTAGCAAACTCCTTGCAAGCTTAACTAAGTCTAATAATACAGCTGGTGACTCTCTGTTTACTAACACAGCAGGAAAAAACTGGAACCTGCTACCCAGTGAACTAACACTAATTACATCCTTGCCACTCTTTAAACAAAAACTAAAAAAATACCTCCAAAGACACTGGCTATGCCCTTGTAGTAACCCTGACTGACAACTGCCTTTTACCCCTGTTTCTTCCTCTTCTAACCATACTTCCAAACATTTAAATACTTAGTCTTGTAATTAAGACTGACACTATTTAAACTCTAATAAACTTATTGCTTAAATTCTTTAACCTGATGTGAACTATTGTACATAGTAATTACTGTATTATATCTGTTTTAGCTTTCTTAAGCTATATTCTGTTCACTGTACTTTTCTTAAGTGTTTTTGATCTCTGTTATGTTATAACTACCTGTTTAATTTGGTTTATTAATCCTAATTAACATGTAACACTATTTTTACATATTTGTATATCTGTGCGGAGCTTTTCTCCCCGGGCCGCTACTGAAAATGGATATATATCCAACTAGACTAGCCCGGTTAACAAATGTAAAATAAAATAAAATAAATAAAAAATAAAAATAATTGAATTAAACCAACTAGCTGTCCATTTGCACCATCTAAACAGCACATAATCAGCAGCCAGCACAACAGAGTAATGAGTACAGCTGAGACAAAAAACATCTATGAAGGAATGACATCAGTAGTGTATTGCCAAGGAGACGTAACATTAGTTTTACAGCCACCTGTGGTTGTAAAAGTTGCCACTGCAAATGTGTGTAAAACAATCATGACTTCATTGCCAGTTACACTTGTACAAGTTAAGTACTGCTGCATTCAAACATCCTACTTATCTAGTTACACATTCTAGAGAATAGTGTAAGACATGTAGGCACCACAGGAGAAGTGTGACATTTAAATAGCTTCAGTTCACTTGCAAAGCAATAACCTAAATCGATGTGTTGATCCGACAATATAATGTTGTAATTATGTGCTCTTATTGATGCCAAAAAAACACCTGCCCTTTGAAGAATGGAAACGTTCTCCCTCCATCCTACTTAACAAATGTTTGCATCTTTTTCCCTATAAAAACATTAAATGGATATTTTTTCAGTTCATGACACATTTAAGCACTAATTTACACATTTGTGGACAGAGTTTTGCCTGAAAAAAAACAATATTTTCTTTAACTAATGTCTAGAAAATTGTACTCATTAAAGAACAAACAGTATGCATAGCTACACCCTTGTGTTGCAAAGTTGTAGATGTGAAAGGTAGATTAGTTGATGGTGTAGTCATCAAAGTAGAGATTGACTGAGCACATGCTCACCTAACTGTAAACACTCTCAACACGTTTCCCATGTTGGGCATTAAACATCCTCCTTATCTTGATTATACAATTTAGAAAGTACTGTATTAATCACAAACACTGCAGTAGGTCTGATTCTTAAGGGTAGATGGACTTTTGTGAGGATGACCTCATCAGTGTGTTTCACATAGGATGTTTCATCCAAAATTAGGTAAGGGAGCAGTGTGAACAATTAAATGCAATTGTTTCTGGAGATATGGATAGAGCACCAAGTATACATGCACACACCCACACATACACACACACACACACACACACACACACACACACACACACACACACACACACACACACACACACACACACACACACACATCTTCCATTTTGGGAATCAACCTTCCTACTTATCTAAAAGAATAATTCTTCAAGTACCAGCTCTTCAGAGAAGACACAGATGCAGTCATATTCAATTTAGCACTTTTATTCTTTTTTAATAATCCACACAAGAACTTCAACAGAATCTAACAAACAACTCAAACATACTGTTTAGAAATAGTGCCAAAGAAGTCATGTGGTATGCAAACAGCCAATAAATTCTTGTCAATAGGTAATAGTAGGTTAAAAAGTGCCTGAACCAAAATACATTGTTATCAGATTTAAGGCAGAATGGATACTATTTAAAACTTTTGTGCTGACAAGAAACATTTCATGTTAAATATGATCACTGAGTCCAGGATATTTGACAGCTATTAACCTGATCTGCCATAAAGATTCTCAGCACTCAAGCTGTACCTTATGTTGTTGTTGTCTTTCGGCTTTTCCCAGTTAAGGGGTCACCACAGCAGAACTCCGGTCCGCTAGTGATTGGCAGTAGATTTTGACGAATGCCGAGGTGCCAGCTCGATGTTCAAATGCTTTGCTAATGCGTTTTTTTTTTTATAGCTAAATTATGCTCATAAATTCTGTGGGCAAATTTTCTGAAAGTTTTTCCTACATAGAAGCAAGGGCATGTTTCACTTTGGGAAATGTAAACCACTCTGAATGAGTTACAGTCAAATCTTCCAAGGCACCAAAAGGATAAGTCAAGGGATCAGATATAAGTGCAGGAGGTGTTACTTATGAGCATGCATTGCTTGCATCACCCACATTTAAAAGTGTCTGGGGTGAAACAACCAGTATTTTGGGGGCATGAACTTCTTTCCAAAAAGGAACTAATGCTGTGCAATCTTTTATATGAAACACACACATGACTGTTTTGGCTCCATTTGTAAACAGTAGAGGGAATTTAATAAAGCCTTCATGGATGTTTTTACCATGTAGGCATAGAGGCATGCAGCTTACATGGAAATAAGCAGCCGTGCAATCCAGTAAATGGAGCTGAGGGGCATGCACAAGCTTGTGAACACAGAAGTGTCCATGGCATGCAAATCACCTCATAAGCAGGTGAATAGCATGCAAATGAGGGTGTTGGAGTGATCCAGCAAGCTGATAGGCAGTCCTTCAGACCCAGTGTTGATGTCTGAAGTGTACATGGAAAAGTTCCATGTGCATAAAATAAAATAGAGAACAGAGGCTGTAAAAGTGCAGTTAGAAGGACAGAAATAGCATAGCAGACACAGATATACACAAAACTATGCCCTGTGTATCCAAGAGGTAATGGAAAATAATTTAAAATAAATACATTTTTTAATAGCCATATTACATTTGTGGGGCATGCAGCAGTGCACAAACATGCCTTTATACAAAAAAAATAAAATAAAAGTGTAAAGATGATAAAAATAAATATGTGACAATAATGCATTATAGGCCCTTCCATGGAGTATGTACAATGGTAGATTTCTGTGGTTGCTAAGGAGGCAGGGCCTGGAATAGTGTAGTTTCCTAGTTGTGTGCATGGATCTGTGTGCAAATGAGCTGGGGTTACTGAATAGCAAAAATGGGTATCCATGCCCACAGATCCCATCCATGTAGCCCCAGAACAATATTGGTGTCCACAGAAGAGGTAGCTGACATCAAAAGGGTGTGTGTCTGTATTTCTTTAAGAACATTGGGGCTCAGCAGCACTTATTTGAGGGCTGCTGAGCTTAGCAGAGAGGAGTGTCCAGTGCCTGTTCAGCTTTTTTTATCTTTTGGGCATGTGTTTCAACAAGTTTGAGCATGTTTTTGTGGCACAATGCTGTGCTTAGCATGGAAGGCTGTCAAAAAAGAAAAAGAAAATTAGCTGAAAAAGCCAGTCATATAGAAATTACTGATGACTTCTGTTCCACATAAGCTAGGGCCATTAAAACCCTTTAATGAGGTACCTGGCAGGTGGAATGCATCATAGGTATCCAATCACACAGGCTACACCTATAGCAGAGCACTACAAAGGCTGCATACACCCTGCAATCTGATTTTCCCCCATACTCTGCATCATTGGAATACAGGTGGGAATTTGACTGACAGAATGCTAGGGGCTGCTGCAGGTCTGCTACATCTGTATGTGCTAGATGCTGAGGTCAGTGCTGCTATGCTGCTGACAATAGGCCTAGACTGAGAAGGAGAAGAGTGTTCAGGCCAAGGGTAACCTACCAGGATCTACATGAGCTGGAGATTGTGGAGCACTACAGGGTGGACAGGGACATACTACAAGAACTCACAGAGCTCTGCCAACCTAAACTCAGACCCAGAGCCAGCAGAGTGGAACTCATGCCAGTGGAATCAAAGGTATGTGTAGCCCTTAGGATACCAGCTACAGGTATTTTCCAAAGACCAACTGGAGACATGATGGGGGTCTCAGTAGCTTCAGCATCCAGGGTACTTCACCAGCTCTTGGATGCCATGCTAGTACATGCCATTGAGCACATTTATTTACCTCACACCCCTGAGGAGTGGGCCAGCAATATGTGTCTTTCTACTATATAGCACACTACCCTGAGTTACTGGGTGCCATAGACTGCACTCATGTACACATCAAAGCACCACCTCATGAGGAGGGCAGAGTCTACATCATCGGCAAGGAGTATCACTCCAACTGCCAGGTCATGTGCAATGCCCAGGGCATTATCATAAATGTGTGTGCTGGTAGCCCTGGCAGTTACCATGACTCCTGTATCTGGGATGCATCATATCTGTACTAGATGTTTGCAGGGGGGACACCCCATATGGCCATCTACTGGGGGATGCTAGCTATGCACTAGAACCTTGGATGAAGACACACACCTACTGCGGAATGCCATAATGAAGCACATGCACAAACTAGGAACATCATAGAGCATGTGTTTGGGCTGCTCAGGTCATGGTTCCAATGCCTCGATATATCTGGTGGAGCCCTGTAGTACTCTCCAACCACATGTGCACAGATGTTTACAGTATGTGCCATGCTACACAATATGATCCTGTGGAAACAGCTGTGGCAGGATCATCAAAGGGAAGGTGTACACAGCCCCTCCCAAGTGCCTAGGTACTCACAGCCACACCCACATGGGGACTCGGAGGAGGAACCCCCTGAGGTTGTCCCTGTAGGCAGACGTACGTGTGCCCAGTATGTTCTGGCCTTGGCCAAGAGAAAATGCATAGCACATGCACTGACAACCTAATGTCCTAGGGACTGACGTCTTACTCTGACTCACATGCATAGTAAAAAGGATGACAGCCAGACCACACAACCTGTACCTAGCCATGTATTGGCTGTAGACTGTGTGGATCAGACAGAGGCAGCTCTGAAACACAGGTCGCCAACTGTTGCTTTTGGAAGGTAAGTTACTCTCCTATACAACAAATGTAAGGGGTACTAGACTATGGTAGCATATGTATGGACCTGCTGCATATATGCAAGGGAGTAGAGTGGGCTACTGGACTACTTGCAGAGAACTAACAGCCACTTGAGACAAGAGGTACGCTGTCCAATACTGAGTGCCCCCTTAATATTCATTAGGCCACAAGGCTGGAAACACCACTGTATTATGCAAGGGAAATGCCAAACAGTGGGACCATAGGACAGATGTACGACTGTCAATGCCAGAGCCCCCTACTCCCAACACATCTGTGTTCCCATACAACTGCAGTAACAGTATGTTTGCAAGGATATATCAGCAGACTACACAATTCCAGGGCTGTCACATAGAACCTGGACACATGTATTCTCCACAAAATGCAGGGATCACAATAGGGTCATAGTGTATGTCTGTATGCTATTGATAGTGTGAGGAATTAAACCTCACTTTCTGGAGGCATGTGTGGCTCCCTGTGCTAAGGACATTAGCATGGTTGATAGTGTTGATGGTTCAAAGCTGGCTGCATCTACAACTTTTGCATATGAATTACTTGTATTGCAAGAGTCCCACAGACTGTCATAACACTGCAATCTGTTACTACAAGAAAGCTGGACAAAGCCAGAGAAAATGCAGGACAGAGGGCCAAACCTATAGACATTATACATGGTCTGAGTAACCTGGCTAGTATAAAAGCAGGTTGCAACAGGTCAGATTAGTGGCAGGATTTAAAGGCCATCACTTAACTGTGTCAATACTTACAATTCAGTGGACTGTGTTTTGCAGTATATTACTGGAAACACACAACTGTATGAGGAACAGAGCAGACATATGGGGCAGAATGCTGGACATTCTGCAAAAACATGTACAGTGAGAGGTATGAAGACTGTCACCTTGTGTGTGGTGTTACATCATGTACCCCAGTCACATCATACCACTCAACCTCTTAGAGCACGAAATATGGACAAAGCCATGAACAATAGTGATACAAAGGCCCAAATATATGGAGAAGGATTAACTATTGGCCAGCAAAATGTGGAAAGTTTAGAGAATAACAGGTCTTGCATTATCATGAATCTCCTGATGGGTATGGAATCAGAAACTCAAATATCTGTCATCATTTCTAACGTCAATCTATAATAAATTTCCACTAATGTGCCAGAAAATCACAATGCTACATAAAGCGTACCAAAATTATGACACAAAACTCTGCACAGTCTATTACAATATGTAGAGTTGAAAGGTATGAGTCACATATTACATTCAGCAGACAGACTAGGGATGCCTTGGACAAAATATCAGGGAGGTGCAGGACTATGGAAACAGGTGCAGCAGCCGATTGGCTGCAGCACACAAAATACCAGACTGGAGTACAGGTAGATCTGGCTTGGAGTCAGCTTGCAAGTACTGACAGTCACACTGAGCATGCTTCTACACTTAGCTAACTTGGGCCCATGTCTCTTGCTTCATCCACCCAAAAAACTGTTATGTGAAAGTATATCTGTGCATACAGACAGCTATGTATATGTATCTGTCTCTCCCTATCTCCCTCGCATGATTACCCTATCTATCAGTATGTGGCACATATAAATATGTTAACAAGATATATATATATATATATATATATATATAGAGAGAGAGAGAGAGAGATAAATGTGTAGACTGATATAGACTCTCCACATGTATCTACATAACACAGTTACATAACATACACACACAGCAACAGTTAAGTTGACATCTCTGCTCTCTCTCTCTCTATATATATATATATATATATATATATATATATATATATATATATATATATATATATATATATATATATATATATATATATATGTGTGTGTGTGTGTGTGTGTGCGTGTGTATGTGTGTGGGGATGTACGAATGTCCCCACTCCCCACCTACATGCAGAATGCTGAGGCTATCTACACCTACACATCACAACACTTGTCTGATGGTAACAGGCCAAGGCTGCAAAAGGACATAATCCACTCACCCACAGAAACCTGTGCCTGTGGAATGTCACCCTGTAGAGAGACAGCAGTGAGCATGTGGTGTAATGTGCAATGGGTGCAATGCATGACCTGAACAAGCCATATTATCACGGGTCATTTTCCACCTACCAAACAGCAACCAGCCAGACATGGTGATACTGGCAACTGTACAAACATAGCAGGGATATTAACAGGTATCCCGCTCTTAGGGCACTAGATACAAAAACAGCATCAAACAGGTTCACTCTGTAGGCCACACATGCTGTGTAATCTAAGGCCACTTTGCATAATCCACAAGTACTGTGGATGCATCCACATATGCAACAGATGTAACCTGTGGCACGTGCAATAAGTACTGCGAGCTATAGTGTATAATAGTAAGTAGTTAAGGGTTCTATTCTCACATCAGCATGTGTGTGTCCTTAATAGCACTGGCTGACAATCTAATATCAGATAAGCTTCATGGTGCATGCGATAAGTACTTTCTGCTATAGTGTGTACTACTAGATAGGTAGGGGTTCTAATCTCACAACAGGAAACTGTGTGTGTGGGTGTGTGCATGTGTACATGTGTGTGTGCGTGTGTGTGTGTGTGTGTGTGTGTGTGTGTGTGTGTGTGTGTGTGTGTGTGTGTGTGTGTGTGTAGGTGTGTGTGTGTGTGTGTGTGTGTGTGTGTGTGTGTGTATGTGTGTGTGTGTGTGTGTGTGTGTGTGTGTGTGTGTGTGTGTGTGTGTGTGTGCACGTGTGTGTGGGTGTGTGTGTGCACGTGTGTGTGTGTATGTGTGTGTGTTTTGTGTGTGTGTGTGTGTGTGTGTGTGTGTGTGTGTGTGTGTGTGTGTGTGTGTGTGTGTGTGTGTGTGGTTGTATACAATATCCCCTTGCAACAGTAAAGACTTGCCTGTATGGGCTACCTCTGTGCATTGGTTATACATTTTAAGACCCTGTGACTCCCTTCCAGTCTCTACCTCTGTGCATCGGTTATACATTTTAAGACCCTGTGACTTCCTTCCAGTCTCTACATTGGCCTCCTTTACAAGGACTGCTGATGTCATCCACCTTAACAGCACTGGCTGACAGTGTGATATCAGGTAAACTCTGTAGTTAATGTGATAGGTACTGTGAGCTATAGTGTGTAATATTAGCTAGATAGAGGTTCTAATCTCACATCAGCCAACTTTTTGCGTGTACAAATCTATTCCCTTGCAGCAGTACACATATGGCTATATGGGCTATTTATATGTAATTGTCATGCATTTTACTGCCCTGTGATTAGCTGTTGGCCCTAAATAGCCCTCTTCTACATAGGCAAAACTACTGTCTGCCACCACCTAGATTTGTATGTATGGAACACCCAGGTGATACTATCAAGGGCAGCAGATCTTGTCATAGAATATGCATGCATAATTACACTGACTGCCCCCACTGTCTCTGATACACTGTTCTCCACATATCCACATAGGTAACCATGCATTTATACAGCCATATCTTGCAGATGTCATATTTCTGCAGTGTTGCCATGCCATCCTGTCTCACTGTATTCCTGCCAAGTTTCCTTAGCATAGCAACTCAAACCCCTGGAACTGAAACATACACAGGTGTGTGAGACACCTGTCATTCTGTCACACTACTGCCAGTCTAACATCATGCAACAAAGTATAGTCACCATACATGTCATGATACAGCACCTGTTGTGGTCAACAACACCTGCCATGGCATACCAATACTGCATTACACAAGTACATTTAAACTAATATAGTCAACCTGTGCATCAGACACATATTTGCATGTTCCTGCATCAATGGCATGGATGGCAGGGACATGGCACAGGCATCATCACATGCACAGGTTGTGGTGAGGGGGTGCCAGAGGCCTAGTCTGTACCAAAGAGCTGACAGCATATGGATGAGTCAGGAAGGGGTTCTGGTTAGATGGGACATGGAGATGTGCTGTGTGTGTGTGTGTGTGTGTGTGTGTGTGTGTGTGTGTGTGTGTGTGTGTGTGTGTGTGTGTGTGTGTGTGTGTGTGTCTGTTAGTGACCTGCACATGACAGTGATGTTTGAGTGTGTGCATATGCACAGTCAAGCCCAGTGCTAGCCCTACATGTGTGTATGTTGGACTGCTGTGGATCATACATGACCGTCTCTGGCCATGAACACAGGAACTGGGTCTGTCAGGAGTGGCACTGACACCACCATGTCCAGGATCAGATGCGGTGCTGGCAGCTGATGTTGAATGCTGTCTGCAGGGCCCATGTCCCCATGGGACTTCCCAGGGCCATGTGTCCATGGCTTGCCATGTCATGGTGTGGACAGCACCCTTCCTTCTGTAGTGCTGTAGGTACTGCCACCATGGGATCATGAGGGTGCACAGCCATGCGGACTCTCAGCAGATGGTGTTGCTGACCTATGTCCATGTATCCAATGCCCTACTCCAACCAGATGTCCCAGCACAGAAAATGTGTGGTGAAAGACTGACACTGTCTAAGCCCATTGTCTGTCCACTACATCAGTGAACTGATCCATGGTGTCACCAAAGTGGTGGAGGCAGTCAGGGATGTCAGACTGTGCTGCATCCATAACCTCGAGCATCCATCTGATGTTGCATTTGGAATGTGCCTGTGCCTCCATGATGGACAGAAACATGTGGCGCATGACCAGTAATGTGACACCTGTGACAGGAGGTGGATGGGCAGCTTTCCTCCTTCAACACCCCTGTCAATCTGCCTGTGTGGGACCTCAACAGTTCTCTGGCTATGGCCAATATCTACACTCACTGATGCCATAGTTGCCACACTGTCCTGTTCAATGTCACCACCCACTGACTGTCAAGTATTTGTGGCCTCAGGGGACTGGGTATGTGTGGGCATATTGACTGTGTGCAGGGACAATGGGGGAGGAAATGGGATGTCAAGCTCTGGGACAAATTTAGCCCCAGCAATCCCACCTGTGCCTCACTATGGCCACCATCATCATCATCAGAGTCAGATGAGACACTGACATTAGGTTGTGAGGGGGAGAGACTCCAATCCTCATGCTCACTGTGAGAAGGAAGACAAAATCAGTACCTTACCACCTGCATTGTTATGTTTGGCAATCCAGACAGATTCATACAGGTGAGGAGCCACAACTGCATTACACATCCCACATCTTATCTCTGATCCCATGCACAACACACAAATGAGTTCCTATCACATAGTTGAACATTTACAATTTCTAATGTTATATGGTTGAGACCATATGTTCAAATTTGTAAATGTTCAAGCGTGTGAATGTAAATCTCCATAAGCGAAGGTTTCCATTCACTTCAATGTGGTGAGATCTCGGAGTTGGCATATTTAAGTAGCGGGGGTGTGGGGGGTGCAGGATGGGCTTGCCCCCTGCATACAATCTTTTTATTTGTACGATGTGTTTTTATTTTTTTATAGGTAGTCAAGTTCCATAACTTCAGGCATATGCGTTTGAACGTATGTCATTCAAAGTTATGGCACTTTGACTACACGATATAAACCCCACACAAACACACAACATACACAGACAAAGCAGGCCCTGTATAACATACAATGTAGTTACATTTGGTTAAAGTTGCCAGTACAATAAACCTGTGAGGTGAGCAATATGACAGTGTATCTGATAGACCCACACCTAAAACCCAGTGCACCTTCCTTGACGATTATATGCCAGCTGTAAAATCACTGCCTCAGGTATGTACCATCTCCCTATTGTGTGTAAACAGGCATCTTGGAGTGATTGCCTCCTGTATAGCAGGCTGCATATTCCTTCATAACAATAAGTGCAAACGTGTTAATGTTCCTACAGATACACCGCTGTGATTATCCATTCTATGCATTGTAGTTATCTGCTCCAAAGTGGAACATACAAATATTCTATTCAAGCTAATCATAACAGTTGTGCCTAGGGCAAAATGGCAGTCCTTAACATTCTTAGGATATATATGATCTGTAAAACAACTGTATCACACTTACCAGGTACAACACCAAGGACTCTGGCCACATCTGACGTACCGATGAAAATGTGAGGGAGAGGTATCAATAGCAATTCCACATGTCGCATTGTTACAAGGTTATAAGTGCATATATCCACATGTACAATAGCTAATGTGTTGCTGCCTACATTGCTGACATTCTGAGTATGTGTCATCTACTGTGCTTTAAAACCACCCCCCCCAATGTAGACAGAACTGACACCCATGTACTGGTATGCAGAGCCTGCCACAATGACTCTAACAGTATTACACTGATGAACACAGTAAGCTGACCTGGATGCTCCTCTGATGTGGACACTGTGGCACCCACCTCCAGGGTGTATGGGGTGATGGATGGCTGGGAGCTGGTGGCTGATACTAGGTTCACTAGGAACTCCACTGTGGCCAAGAGTGGTTGTTCTGTTGCAGACCCTCCACTGGTGGCAGCACGGTCCCTGGCCACAGCAGCTGCCCTTTGATGTGCAGCAATGACCATATCTGTGACCTGGTGTTGGACCAGCTTGTAGGTCCTGTCCTGTTTGCCAGTTTGGTTCACCACCGTGATGAGGTCAGCTCACAATGCTGCACATTAGTCATGATTTTGGTGACTCCTGAATAGCAGAATGTGATGATGCAGTCTGAGGCCATCCAGGTTAACATTATGCTCTGCAGTTGTAAATGGCGGATGCCTCCTGTGAAACATCTTTCCTGAAAGACAACAAGAGGGGAACACATCACAGGACCAGATACGTGGACATCTGCTGTGTACAGACCCTGCACAACCAAAATGAGCTGCACTCTCCACCAGTCCTTCACACATCATACCCCGCAGTCTAGCACCACACTATATGTGTGGCTATCACCAAGACAGTAACAATACTGGTTATGTCAAAAATGAATGTAGCCCAAGCAAAAAGAACAAAGTCAGCACAACAGGACCCAAAAAGCAACAATTAAGTACAATGCTGTAAATCCTTTTGCGTGGCCAATACCAACACAAACGCAGCTTATTCAAAAGCTTTTATTAGATCTCCAAATTAAAACCAAGCACTTTCTCCCAGTCACTACCAGGCTTTCTCAAGGTAAAACATACCAAAAAAATACTGGTTATGTCCCTGTGTGCCATGACAGGTTATGTCCCTGTGTGCCATGACAGAATCTGCTGTATGTCTCTACACCCATCACTGCAGTCTACTGTGGTGTGTCCCCTACGGACCAAGTCCCACTACTATGTCATACAGCCACTGTCAGACAAATATCTGTGTGCTATTACAACTATATGGGGACAGTCCAGCATACCAGTGTGCCACAATGACAGACAGCAATGCAAACCTGCTGTACTGTATCTTCCTTGTCCCCACTACACATATATTTGTGGAATGTGAATGTGTGCCTTATAGATGTGGTCCTTTCAGAACCAACATGTGGATGTCTGACAAATGGTTGATCAATCATTGATGGATGTTGTCAGAAAATAGAGAATCTGGCTGTTACATGCTAGACCCCTCAGAATACACTTATGCTACAGTAATATTAGTTATTCTATTCATAGTCTTACTTTGTATGGCCAATATGTATACTCTGTTGCTCAGTTTGGGCCTGTCTTCCCCCACTAATTATGGCTACAACCTGAATTCCTGCTGTAAGGGGTTGACAGGTATGTTAGCTATAGCTCTCAAACAATGGGGTACGAATGTCAACAAAACATTGACCTAGCTAGTGTACATTAGGGACAGTCAGGGACACCGTTACAATGTCAGAACTATTTCTATGTGACATTGACAGACTGAGAGGAGATGAATTACAGTACATCATTTGATATTACAGCTGTGTACATCCTTACTTAGTGTCAATATGTCTAACTCATAATCCACTAGCTTTTCTATAACAGCCAACTGTTGTAGGAGGGAGTAACAGGGACAGAGCTGTGATTTGATTCAAAGCAGGGACAGTTGAGAGGTATGCCTGTAGCTGTTGGATAGTGGAGTATCATTGACATGTCAGTGCCATAGATGTACTGTTGTAATCCCTATTCCCCATACATTCATTTGTCCATCTGCATCACATGATATGGGGGCATCTATTACATACCTGGTAGAGTGAAGTAATCCTTTTTTGACATGTACCTTTGCAAACAGCTTGCAAAACTGTTGTCTGTGTGAGTAAAACAACATACAGATCTGTTCCCCATAAGCAGTTACTTGCCTTTTGTAGGTAATGCTCATTAACAGGTAATTGCCCGTGCAGCAATCTGTGACTCAGACTTGCTAACTGCATCCAAAACAGATGAGTTGTACTTTCATTAACCAATGACATGGCACCACATTGCAATATTTCAGGCCATCGTGTAGGCCTTGGCCCCTTTCTTAGTCTTTGAAATGGACATCAGTGAGGTGTGGAGACTACAGCATCACAGAGAGTAGATACAGATACTGTCCACTGTTGAGATTTATGAGGTATGTCCACAGTTTTGCCTGATATGTTTGGCCATTGTCGCATGACATTGTGATTATCTGGCAGTTCAGTGTTAAACATTGTAGGTTGAGGTCAGTAAGGTTAGAGACATGTGAGTGTCAGACACCATACCCATCAGAAAATGCATGCTAATGCAGTAGATGCTATTATATTGGCTCACTATCCATGTAGGGGCAAACTGTGAGACATGTCCCTATCACTGGACCTTTGCCCACCCCTTTTTATGTATGGTTTTATCTGGATCCCTTGTTCTAGGGTATTGTGAGGTATGGTAGGTCTGTAGCAGCTAGCTTAACATACAGCTGTGTATGCTGTAGGCTGCAGTTGCTGCTGCAGCCTAGGACACATAGGTGGAGTGTGGACACTTTATAGGACAGCAAGCTGCATGTGTAGCTGTGGCAGCAGTGGCAGCTCTGTCATTACAGCAGAGCCAGAGTAAGGGTACCCTTTACAGTCCAATGGAGGCATTTTCTTAAGGTACATCTGTTATGTAACAGTGCCAATAACAGAGCAGCTATTTAGTTAGGCTCTATGAATACATGGAGTGTGTCCCTACCTGCAGGCCTTTGACTTGCAAACATGGGTAGCAGTTAATTCAGTAACAGCAACCTGTGTGGGTTAAAATTGCATGACAGAGTCATTACTTGCTGTGTTCACAAGAATGTAATTGAAATGCAACACACTGGCTTTGAACCCACGACTGTGGGTGGCAAAATATACTGTATGCAAGGCAATTAACAGACAGAGGTACTGAGTCAGTGCTGTAACATATGTATTCGCAAGACATATGCGCATACATACAGTCTGTGACATTCATTGTTTGCAATGCAATCAGTATGTGCATGGAATTCAAAGGCAGTTGTTCTGCAGCAGAGTCCAAGTTGTACACGTACTTTGCCATTGCTGCCTTAGCAGGCGTGTTTAATGATGTTGCTGATAAAATGGAAACTTTACCTGCTATCATGGGCGTCACATACATCCCTTATTATTTATTTGGCTGTGTACTTTTTTACTTTTTGCATCATAGTCCCAGGTACACTCCCATTTTTCCCATTAGATGTACTTGCAGTCGGTCAGTGACAATCAGTATATTTTACTGGAAATGTGCTGTAATGAATATCCGAGTGGCCTAGTGGGCAAATGCACTATGGTGTAGTTATCAAGGGTCTGGGTTTGAGATGTGGCAGAAGTGATTGCTTTGTAGCTGTGTCTAACACTGTGAGAAAGACATAAGATTATTAAGATGCATTAAAGCACATTTAAGTGGGTTTGCACACCACTTAGCTCCATGCAAACCTGCTGTATAAATTTAAAAAGAAAAAGGGGTGATATGATAGTGGTGAAATGGGGGCAAGCAGCGGGAAAAGCAATGCGAAAGGCAGCAAGGGTGTAGGAAAGTACCATACCTTTCCATTTCTTGTACAGCAACAGCTGTGTATTTTGACAGAGTGTGAGGATGAATTCGGATTCTTATACTCCAGAGAGAGGGATGAGGACAACTTAACTGTGTTGTCAGCTCAATTGGACCAAATTAGTTGCATCCAGTGGACACTTACGAAATGGAGAGCTATGTATCTGGCGATTTATTTATTTATTTTTTGGTGGGACAGGTGCCCATTTTTTTTTTTTTTTTTTTTTTATAAGGAGACAGTGGAATGTTGGGGAAGGAATATAGGTGCATGTGGGGAGGTAAGTTGCATAGGAGAGGATGCAATTGCAGACAGACAAGACAGACAACACAGCAGACAGAGGCCAGTGTCTGACACATGAGGTGGTAAACACCTTGAATGGAGAGGGTATTGTGGAATCCGAAGTGCATGTAACTCCAGACAGCAGCAGCATGACTGAGGTCCCCACCCATTCACAGTCCACACTGCTCTTTCATTGCCCTGAAGATAGTTGTGCTGGAGGCTGGGTGCCAGGGCCAGCAGATCCCACCAGGTTGTCGAGTCTGCCCTTGAGCTGGCGCAGGCATCGTTCATAACTCTTATGAAGAATCCTGTGCATCATGGCAGGTAGTTGATCCTGGGTGACTACCGCTCCTCTGCTACTACTCCCAGGGGGATGGGCCCTATCCACTGAGGCAGTTCCACCCAAAGGTGGTGTAGGGACAGCAGAGGGGGCACCATTGGCTTGGGTCCCAGACATGCTAGTACCCAGGTCCCATGGCCAGCTGAGTTAGGGTAGGTGGATCAGCAGGAGCCAGCCTACCCTGATGTGCTGTGATTATGGAAGTGAAGCAATACATTTAGGTTAGTATGAACAAAACCATTGTTAGTAATAACAGCATGCCAGAACATTGGAAATAACCCCATTACATTTTAACGCATAATATGTGAAACACAATAATGAATATCAGAACAGAATGCCAGTAACAGTTACGGTGTATGACCAACAGACTACGTACTTCAACAAGATATGTTAATATGCAACCATTGTAATACATAACAATAATAAAACACATGCCCCAGAATAAAGTTCATGGAACAACTTATGTTAATTGTAAACCACAACCAATTCATAACAATAATAAATATTTGAAGATAAAGGGTGGGAAGAGAGAGAAATACAGTCCATTAATATCATTCTAGGCTATATAGTTGACAAAAGTACTTCTATCTACTCTACAGGTCTGTCCTTTCTTTATGTGTAAAAGTACCCTATAGCTGCTATAGCATGTACATACCTCTCAAGCTATACATGTGGGACAGTATGGGCCAAGCAGTAACAACTGTGGGTGTGCAACTACACAGAACATTTGCACATCAGGTGTACCTATATTACTACCAAAGTGTACTGTGGACTGATGCAGTGATACTTTGCTATTTACATAATCATGTTCATGATACATCTGTGACAGAGAGATTATGCAATGGTAATCACATTTCTTGACAGCATGACACTTGGGAGACATGTATGTGTATAGTACAGACAGTTGACTATCATGCCTTCCTTGGCAGGCATGGGGATAGAGCTCAGCAGCAGTGACAGCAGTGAACATCTACATCAAATGTATTATTTGACTGTAGCTACCTTTAACACACACTCAAGGCATGCAGCCATACCAGAGCTTACACATTTTATTTCTTTTCTTTTATTTTATTATTATTACACTTATTTCCTGTTTTTTATGTTGTATCTTCACATTCCTGGCAATGATTGTAACAGTCTGTGAGATGTAAATACATAATAATGTACCCATAATATGGGCTACCTTACCCATTTACTTGTAGTTCCTGCAGAGAGAATATCTGTAAAAATGATGTGACTGATACTGTAATATTTAAATCTACATAGCCCTTGATTTGAACCCTGGTCTGTGTGTGGCAAAAATGCACTTCCTACACAGCAATTAGCAAACTGAGCTACTGAGTCACTGATGATTACTGATTGACTGATATTTACATAGAGCCCACCTGGCACAAGAATATGACCTGCTAATAGTGGTACAGTTTTATACTTGACTGCAGTGACAGTTGAACACACATGCATGACATTCAAGCATGACAGAGATACTAAGTAAAGTATATATGATTACATATAATTCAGGTGTACACATTACATTGTTAGTGTGTTGAACTATCTGTGAAGTCAGCAACCAATATCCAATTATGGGTTATTATTTGCAGTGTACAACTAGTATACTGTTATCTCTGACTGCAGCACTATACTTCACAGCCTAAATGCTTGTAGCTGACATGCAAATGGTGATAACAAGACAATCCTGCTCTACACATTTACCTTGGTGTTATTGCCATTGCTCCATGTGTCGTTGCAGACCTGGTATCATAAGTGATTTATTACAAAACAACTCTGAACCTACGCTTATTGCACAACAGGCTTTATTACACATACTTCATGCAGGTAATGATACTATTTTGTGATTTTATTGCACAACACTTGTAATTATTGACTTCTAGCAAAACAGCCCTATTGCACAACAGACTTAACCTCCATGCAGGTATGGATACTATTTTGTGTTTTTATTGCAGAGCAGTTTTAACAATTGATTTCTTGAAAAACAACCCTACTGCCACAGTCATTACACACCAGACTTTATTAGAAAAACATTCAATTAATTACTGACATAATTTCATGTTTTTATTGCACAACAGTTGTCATTATGCAGTGTTGCAACAAAGCTGTAATTCCACAGTTATTGCACTACTAACTTTTATTGCATATAATAGTTTATTATGGTTAATGCTTTAGTCTTCCCTGCTTATGGCACTACAATTGTCAGTCTGCACATCTTGCAGTATAGCTGTAAGCTCATATTCACTGCAATATGATCTCTGCTGTATATACCTAATCACAGTTAATGCTTTACTCTTTTTTCCTTATTTGACTAGAGATAGTAAAATGCATCTGTACTCACTCACCACACTCATGGTGCAGCCTGGCCAAGCATCCGACATGTGCCTAAATGTTGCTAGCCCTCTCCTCTGCAGCTATTGGGAGAGAAGCACACCATTATGCATACCAGTTTAGCACACATTCAAGATTAGATATTGATGAAACACAGGTAATGGTACTTACATGCATGTGGGACATTCCCAGCCTGTAATTCTTGGACCCAGGTGCTCAAGAGAGCTGTCTTCTGTCTTTTCAGGTCATCATGGTGGTGATGACACTGCTCACCTGTGCGGGGGGATACCAGTTGCACTGGTGAGGTCCCTTGCCAGCTGGTCCCAGGCCTCTGTCTTGCACTCTGAATTCTGGTAATCCCCCTATTAGCCAGCCTTCATGTTTTTTTACAAGGGGTCCAACCATGACCCTGGACTCCTGAATGCCCAAACGCTGCACCTGAATGCCTGAACACTCTCCAACACCTGCCATTGTATCCTTCAGAGTCCAAACTCCAGCAGACCATGCTGTATTCCCACCTTATGAGCTTAATATAGCCTGTTTTATGACCCTTGCATACCATTGGGCAATATTGAAAAAATGTGACAGGTCGCTTAGCACAATGCAAGCAAGCACAGCTCAGCTGAGCATTGCAAAAACCCATCTGCATAGCATTGCTTAGCAGTGAGCAAACCAGCCAAATGATGCCAAGCAGTGCATAAACATTAGCCGTTGTTCTTTGTTTATGCAATGCTTAGCAGGTCTTATTAGAGCTTAGCTGAGCTCAGCTGACTGATATTTAACAACAGTTTGCATAATTTGTATTTCCAACAAAAATGTTAATTTGTTCTTCCATGTATTCAAGCTATGCACCTACTGCACATGAGGCCGTAAATCTAATCACTTAGCAGTGTGGATGTGTGAAATATTGCTATACCTTTACATATACCTCTGAACTGCCTTTTAGCAGTGCTGAGCACCATGCCATGCTGCAGAAACCCATTCAGCTATGCTTAAACCTGCCCTTTACATACATAATTAAATACATACAGTTTCTATTTTTAGATATCTGGTGTCTGCACCACTAAAAGCTGCTGCTCTCTGAGCCATGCCACACAAATATGATATTTATAAAATTTAAAAAAATATATAAATTACATTGCTATGCTCCTACTGGACAGTGCAGGGTGTGTGTTACTCATCTGCAGACACAGTTAGTAACACATTCCCTACACTGATTCAATAACTGTGTCCCATGGCTCTCCCTCAGCAATGCACCATGTTTAATATGGATGCCGTGCTGCTGAAGGGGAACTGTGTACATGGACCTGGTAACATTCTATGTAGGCTTTACACTATGCCTACATGGATTTTATTTAATATAGGGGAGTATGTTTGAATTTCTTGTTAGATTCTGATGAAGTTCTTGTGTGGATTACTAAAAAAGAAAGAAAAAGCTAAATAGAATTTGACTGCATCTGTGTCTTCTCTGAAGAACTGGTTCTTGTAGAATTGTTCTTTTGGTTTTGTGTTCTTTATTCTACACCATTTTTGGGATTTTATTCTGTTTTGGCTTGCACAGGACATTGGCATGTTTGGGGAATCATTTACACAGGATACTAACATAGAGTTATCCATGTAACCAGTCCCAGAGGATCTTGTGGACTTTACTCAAACACTGAAAGCAGCCATATTTAATGTTTGTGAACTTTTGGAAATTTTTAAAGCAAGAGGTTTGTGAGTGGTTCTTCTCCACTTCCTGGGACTTCCACTCAAAATCAAGGATTATCTGATACTGTGGCATGAGAAATAAGGAGCTCCAGTGACAATAGGAAGCAACAACATACAGGTACAGATAATTTATTTGAATTTATCTCCAAAAGTGTAGGCAACTCATTCTCTTATAGCAGTCTTAGAGATCAAAATAGAATGGAGACTGATACTTCCACTGATTATGACAATCACCTTCAAATAGAGTATGTAAAATAGATATTTATAGACTAGAAAACTTGGTAATAAAGTACAGAACATGGCAATACAAAATTCTTTATTTAGAAGAATGCACACACCTTGAATGTGTACATTTCGGGCTGAGCTCATAAATTTCTGAATGGTGTGAATACCAGTGACCCCCTCCACAAAGATCTGGACAAATTATTTAATGATAGAGGTATTAACTTGAGTAAACTTTTAATAGCTGATTATAAACTCAAAATAAGCTGTCTAAAAGAAGAAATTTGGCTGTTGGATGAAAAAAATCAGTCTCACTGCTTTACTCAATTTGTCAATTTATATAGTGCAATACAGTCAAAGCAGAAAGGCTTTCTGTGACTATTATTAACAGAAACAAAAACAAATTGAAGAGGGGTTTCAAAGTTTATGAAAGGGGTACAGCTTATACATTGAAAACCTCTAATTTAACCATTGAAGGCGCCAACCCCGTGCTAACCACCAACACTGTCTCTATAACAAACCAAGAGCAGACGGACAGCTTGAATAATGTGATTCCTCCAGTCACCAGAGCTACCAATGATACAAGACAGACATTTCTACCTCCTATTCTCTCCCTGAGTTCTTTTTTATTGCACCCATTATGGAGCATCAGAACACCAAAATGGGAGACAGAAGGGAAGAAACAGAACAGGGGAAAGGAAGGAACAACAACAAAAAAAAAATGAACTCGGGCTTTGAAATTTTGAACCTGGGTGACTTTAATTTGACTAGTTACCATCATGATGTTTTAGCCAAAGGTTTTTCCTTCATTCCAAGACAAAGGATGAATATTACCCAGAACCTAGCAGAATTTAAAATGTATGTATGCAAGTTGAATCTAAAATACATTTTGCAAGACGTTCCACATTTTAAAGATCAAAATTATATTGTTAGAAAGAAAAGTGCATACAATCCTACACTGCATAGCACACTGCAGGCATTTCATGATCATTGTGAAGAAGAATTTCATAACAGACTGGGCACTAGACCCTGAGCACACAATTTAAAAAAAGAAGAAAGGGGTGCCTTAAAAGAACTGTTGAAAAATAAAGAGATCTGCATTATGAAAGCAGATAAGGGGGCACTACACTAGTAATGACCAAAAAAGATTATGCAATGGCCATTTGTAATTTAATGAGTGATGAGAACTGTTATGAGGAAACCAACAAGGAGAAGATTAACAAAACCTTTTCAGTGATGGATCATTCACTTTTTGACTTTTTAAGTCAAGGGGAAATAGATGCAGAAACGTATTGTTTTCTACAAGTTGAGCTCCCCAAGATGGCAGGATTCTTTGGAATTCTGAAAATACATAAAAATAAAGAAAATCCCCTTTCAGACCATTAGTCACTGCAGACAACTATAAGATGGAGCCCATTTCATTGCCTTTAGATCATGTATTAAACCCCATTGTACAGGCTTCTGAATTTTACTTGAGAGACTCCTGGCATTTATTAGAACTGATGAATAACGTACAGGTGCCATTGGAGGGCTGTGTGTTTGCAGCTCTTGATGTGTCCCAATATACCTGTATTCGGCAGAGTACAGGGATTGAATTCATAAGGAACTACATAACTAGCTGTACCATCTTAAATAATGGTTTGATTAACACCATTTGCACCCTGTTGGAACTAGTACTGGATAGCAATTTCTTTACTTTTGCTGGCAGACTTAACAAGCGGAAGACAGGGATTGCCATGGGAGCAAGGGTCTTTGCTAATCTTGTTATGGGCTGGTAGGAACACAAAATTTGAAATCCCTCCCTTTGTTCTTCCAGGTTATCTCCTACAGGAAATACATAGATGGCTTGGTCTTCTTATGGAAAGGTGACAAGGAAGAATTAAAAATTTTTAGTCCCACTTCAGCAACAGTGAAGCCTTTTTGAAATTCATCATGAGTGGGTATGGGAGCAAGATCAACTATCCGGATATTGACTTGAAGTTGGATATGACCAACTACACCATGGAAAGCAAAATGCATAGAAAAGAAACTTTTGTTAACCAGCATCTGCACAAGACAAATATGCCTCCATTCCATATGAAGAAAGGAATTCTTAATTTATAAATTCTGCCTCTGCCCTTTGGATGTACTGCCACTGATTGCTTGTGTGCGCCTGCTGCTCACTCGTGCATATTAAATGCGGGTGCTCCCTCATTCCACCTTAAAGTGACCAGACCAGCCTTCCTACTACAAGGATGTGCACCAGATATCTACCTTCTCCCTTTTTAGAATTTTGGACTGTATGTTAATTTCATTTTTTTTTTAGCCAAGCATCCCTTGCATTTCCTTGTGTTGTTTTAGCTTTTGCAGTGCACACACTAGCAATCTCTAGCAGTCTCCAACCCCCGCTCTCCCCCTCCTTAACCCTCCTCCTCCTCCCTCATTAGTCGTATCTGTTGCCATAAACTATACATTGTTACACCACTAGATGGCAGCCCACCCCACTCTTAATGCCTAACAATTTTACTATATGCTTTTGCCCAGCTTCCTGCTGCTATCCCTAAGCTCATATTCCTCAGTTATCTCAATCTTCCTTGTCCTCACTATCTGAAACTTACTCTCAAATTCCAACCCCACTTTGTATTTCTTTATGATTTACCTGCATTTACCAGCTGCTGTTTGTATTTAGCAATGGCTGCTCCTCACTGATTGTTTTTCTTGGCTCTCTTATCGCTCAGCTCTCCTTTTCAGTTCTGCATACCTTGGACACTGTTCCCTCCTCCATCCTCACCTCAGCCACCCCCCTTACTTCCTTTTCCCAACTCTACATCTCAGAGTGATTTCAGTGGTGCCATTTTTAAATTCCGCCTGTACCCTTCAGATGTACTGTCATGACTGCTTGGGTGCCTGCTGGTAAGTTTTGGAGAACGAGAACATGTTATTCCATATTGCTTTGCTTGTTCGTATTTTTTCATGTCTGTAGTGTTGTTGACCATGTGGCACACTGCAACTTGCTGGTTCTGTTCCTAATTGCAATTGAACTCTAGCGACCTTCTGTGATAGTTTGGTTTTGTTTACTTGCTGATTTTTAACTGCACTGTTTTGTTTACTTGCTGATTTTTGACTGCACAAGTTTGCTTATTGCATAGCAACATAGAGTGTACCATACGCTGTTCCCATGTCCTCTGACTATGGCACACATTTGTAGTGTGCCCTTCTCCACTATTTTTAAGCAAGGAAAGGAATCATTAGAGAGTAATCTATTGTATGAGGCAGCTCATCTTGAATGGTGCCCATATTTGTAATGGGTTTAAGATCGTAACGGCCTCTGCATCATTCTCTGCTATATACCCCCCAATCTGGCATTGTGCAGCAATACTTCTGATCTTTTTGAGACCTAACTGCTTCCTTGCTTTTCCATAATAAAGGTTACAATGTGCCTTATGCACAGCTAACTGTATTATTCTCTTTTTTCCTACTTCCTCGGCGATAGACGCTAGTAATTTCTTATTCTGCCCATGCTGTATCCTAAAAGCAGAAAAAGCCAATAGTGCGGCCTCCTGCTAAATAACTCTTTTGGCTTTCTGTCTCACGTGGAAATTACACTTGCATTATTTAGTTAGTCACCCTCCCTTGAATTACCTGACCATATATTAAAGATCCATTGCAATGCTACAGATACTCCTAAATCTCAACTGCGCTGTTCTGACTACCGTCTGCAGCATTTGGTGTAACTTTTGTCTCAGACAAGCATAGTTTTTTTCAGCCCGTATGTTTGTAGCTCATGGTAACAGTGTATAACCTATTTTTCAATGAGTGATATAGCCTGTAACTTCTGCTGTTTTCATAGATTATAGTATGATGCAACATAGTTGTGGGATGTAGGAGTTTGATAAACTCCTGCCTAACTAGGTGCTCATTGCATATTTTGATTAAATGCCCTCACTATTTGCATGGTATATTGCATACAAATGTCTTGTAATTGCCATTCTTGTTTTAATATGTTTTATGGTTCTTGCTATCCTCTGCACTGAGTTTTCTTTGTAGAAGCTTCTCCATCTGTAGTAGTATATTTCCCTCTGCATGCCCCTAGTCTCCTTAGGCCAGTCCTATTTCTCCCCCACTCAGCTGCTTAACATTTGTACCATATTTTTCCATAAATAAGACCTAACCAGAGAATAAGGCCTAGCATGGTTTTCCAGGATGGTCATGATATAAGCCCTTCCCCAAAAATAAGCCCCAGTTAAGATCATCAGCAACACACAATGGATGTGCTGAATTATAAAATAATAATATTATTGATACCTGTTGACTGAGGTTATCATACTCTGCTCACCATTTTTGAACCATTTGGACACCCAACTTCTTCTCTTTGCAGAAAGTCATAAGATTCTTTCCCCGGGAGTCCTCCATGATTCTTACTGTAACCCTAATCCTCACTCACACTTGATGTTTGAGATCCTTGGTCCATAAACAATGGCAAGTGTACTTTTATTGGTCAAAGTATAGACAATGCACGTAAAACATGCACACTTGATAATGAATGGGTGTGGTTGTGTCTTCTTAACTGTCACCATTTTTGTTGCCATTCCTGTCTCATAAGTCTTCAATTACCCCCCCCCCCAGACAAGATGAGTGCAAAAAGAAAGAGCTATTCTGTCGAGTACAAGAAAGGAATTGTGGAGGACTCCCAGGGAAAGACTCTGATGGCTTTCTGCAAAGAGAAGAAGTTGGATATCCGAATGGTCCAAAAATGGTGAGCAGAGTACGATAACCTCAGTGAACAGGTGGACGAGGGAAATGCTATGAAGTTCAAGTGTGCATTAGGTTGGCAACCATTATTTCCTGAGCTGGAAGACATCATCTATGAATGGATTGCTAACAGAAGAGCAAAGGCTTTGGTTGTGCACAGGGCTGATATTCAAGCATTTGCCCTTGCAATGGCACCACAGTTAAAAATATTCCCAGAAGAATTCAAAGCATCACAACATTGTCTGGGTGGCTTCCTTCAGTGATATGAACTGTCTCTAAGAAGATTGACAACACTGTTCAAGCTGTAAGATACTGTAGTTAGTAAATGTGCACTTGCATTCAAGTCCTTTATTGATGGCATCGACTTTTTTAAATACCAACTCTCCAACATGATTGCTATGGATGAAACTGCAGTGTTTATGGGCCAAGGATCTCAAACATCAATTGATCAGAGGGGTGCCTCGTCAATCTACATTCCCTGCACTGGTTACGAAAGTCCACGTGTTACCTGTATTTTGGCAATTCATCTAGATGGAAAGATGCTAGTCTGGGATTCAGCCAACACTCATCACGCTAAAGACATGAAGAAATTCCTTGCACAGAGAAGAATAGATGAAATAATGATTCCCGCAGGAATGACTGCCTATGTCCAGACTCTTGATACTGCAATAAACAAGCCATTCAAAGACCATTTGCACATGGAACTCAATGACTACATTGAAAATAGAATGGAGAGAAATTAAAGTGGAAACTTTGTGAAACCTAGCCTGCAAGAGGTCGTGACTTGGGTGAAGAATTCATGGGATAAAATCACTGACAGCTGTGTTGCCAATGCACTATGAGCAGGCTACATGGACAAGCAGTGCTCATTTAGGGAGAACTCTATTGCTGGGCATGACAGATTGGGGCCAATGGTTCTACAGGAAATGGAGTCGCAAGAAATTCAGGCCGGAATTCGGGGGTTGGAGACTTATGACAATGTTCCAGAAGAAGATGACACAACTGTATTTGAATAACTTTTCCGTTATCAGGGCAACAGAATGGATCGCTTCTGCTTTCAGCTGCCAGCAAGCTCTTGTCAGTCTTTTGACTTTATTGTATTAAGGTATCATTTCATTATCAAGGGATAATTACAAAGTAAGGCCACTAGTTCCCAGACTTCATTTTTATGACTTTCCATCATTCTTCTCTTACAGTTTGGGTAAGGAATAAAGAAAGCATCACCACTCAGAAAGTGGCAGTTATTCACCTGTTTTATTCCCCTCCTCCAATACACATGTATTGAGATTTTTTTGCACTTTCTATTAAGCATGAAATATTGCACTGGGAAAGCCAAGGTGTAGATATTCTGACGTTGAAATGTTTGTTGCACTGTTTATGTAGAATTCTCACACAACTGTTAATCTGTTAATTAGAACTGTTGCCCAATAACGGAAAACTACTAAATAAATGTCAATTTGTGTACATGAATAAATGTCGATTTTTGTACATGAATAAATGTAGATTGTTGTATGGGGGGGGGGGTAAATAAGGCATCCCCTGATAATAAGCCCTAATGCGTACTTTGGTGGGGAAAATGTATAAGACCCGGTCTTATTTTCGGGGAAATATGGTAGTTTTTCTATTTTCTCTAACTCAATCTTTCTCTCCTTACAGCTCGCTCATGCATATTAAACTTGGGTGCTCCCCCATTCCACCTTACAGTGACCAGACCAGTCTTCCTACTTCAAGGACATGCACCAGATATCTACCCTCTCCTTTTTTAGAATTTTGGAGTGTATGGTAATTTCATTTTTTTTGAGCCACCCATCCCTTGAATCTCCTTGTGCTGTTTTAGCTTATGATGTGCACACACTAGCAGTCTGTAGCAGTCTCCAACCCCCACTCTTCCCCTCCTTAGCCCTCCTCCTCCTCCTGCTTCATTAGTGATACCTGTTGCCATAAACTATACATTGTTACACCACTAGATGGCAGCCCACTTCACTCTTAATGCCTATCAATTTTACTATATGCTATTGCCCGGTTTCCTGCTGCTATCCCTAAGCTCATATTCCTCAGTTAGCTCACCCTTCCTTATCCTCAATATTTGAAACTTACTATCAAATTCCAACCCCAGTCTGTATTTCTTTCTGACTTACCAGCTGCTGTTTGTATTTAGCAATGGCTGCTCCTCACTGATTGTTTTTCTTGGCTCTCATCTTGCTCAGCTCTCCTTCTCAGTTCTGCCTGCTCCATTTGCCCTGTGGGCTCACTCCGGTCCCCTACCCTGGTCCTAATTCTCACCCGCCCCCACTACTACTGCTTTTATAGCAACAGAACTACTCCCACTTATAACACAGCCTACCAAATCACACTCCCACTTACATCACAGCCTATCAAATCACACCCCACCCTCAACTCACTTAACTTTCTCCCTCCTACACTCCATTACCACTCTCCCACTTCCTCTGTCCAAAGCACAACCCCCCACTTTAACAACTGGATTTTCTCTGACATCATCCACTACTACACCCTTTACTGCCTCATCTACATTCCCTTCTCTGCTCTACTTTACACCAACATAACTATGCTATACACACTGCCAAAGGCAATACCCACAACACTTCTTCCCCTTTCCCTCTACCTTCTACTTCGCCTTCCTGACCCCACCCATTCCCCCACCCTACCACACCACCTCCACTTACCCCAAATCCGATCCCTGCTATTTAGCTTTCTTTTCTCCTCATCTCTTCCATACTAAGGATTTGCTCCTCTTTAACCATAGGATGTTGAGCACATCTCATAAGTACTCATCCCTTATAACCCCTATCTCACATTCTCTTCCCACACCTACTTTGACTCTGATAACTACAAAAAACTGTTTTCCTCTCTTCTTAAACTAACCTCCATTCTCCTTTCTGGAGACATACACCCTAATCCTGGACCCCCTGCCTCTCAAACTATTAACTCAATTTCCATACCTCTCCCCCCTCCTTACAAATTTTTCCTCTACTCTACTATTAACGCCCAAAGCCTTTGCAACAGACTACCCAACTTCCACACCTGGCTCTCCCATAACTATCCTGACATTCTTTCTATCTCTGAAACATGGTTCAAGCCACACCTCAAAGACTCTGAAATCACCCCCCCCACACACTATAAAATTATAAGAAACAACAGAACACATAGGAAAGGAGGTGGAGTAGCTCTACTTTTCTCCTCCTCTATAACTGTAACACCATATACCAACCCCATACCTCAATTCTTCACAGCTGAAATAATACTAGCCCTCCTAAAAATAAATAACCATAAAAACATAGCTATAGCAGCCCTATACATTCCTTCTGGAAACAACATACCCATCCTCGAATATATCCTATCTTGGTTCTCTTCAAATATAAGTAATGAAACAATTATCCTAGGTGACATAAATAGCAATTGGGCCTCTATTCACTCTACCAATTCCACCCAGACTACTAACCTTTACAATTTCTCTCAGTTAATTAATTCTCCTACTCGACCCAACAAAGATAACTTTTCAGGCAATATCCTGGACTGGATACTTGTTTCTCATCCCAATAATATCTCTGACATTGGCACCTGGCCCGACTCCCTAAGCGACCACCCCCTGCCTTTGTATGCCACTCACCTTCCCCCCACCACCTAAAACATAATTTTATTATAACCCTTACTCTCTACAACTTTGACCCTCACTCCCTCACTGACTGCTTCAAAGAAATGAATTGGAACCCCTTGAAAACTCTCCCTCTTGATGGCACTGTCACTTTCTTTAACACTACTTTCACCAACCTGCTAGACAACTTTGCTCCACCTAGAACTAAAAGAGTGCAATCCAAAACTGGCCCCTGGCTCTCAAAAGAAACAATAACTCTCATGTATACCCGTGATAAAACATGGAAGCTCTACCAAAAACGCAAAAGCCCAACACTCCATACTGAATATTAACAACTCCACAATACTGTCAAAAAAACAATTGCTTCTGACCACAAATCCTTCTACTCTAAGCTCCAAAACAATACTTGAGCCTACCCCAAGAAATTCTGGAGTAGCATATCTACCCTTCTTAACCCCGGCAGAAAAGATAACCCATGCCCTGACCCAAATGCCCCAGATCATATCATAACCTCTAAATTTAACTCCTTCATAGATTCTATAGCCAAGCTCATCATATCATTTCCTGACATCTCTTCATCTCCATCCATATCTCCTGCCAAAAATCCCTCTCTCTCTTCTCCCCCTGCCACCACAGCCAACCACCCCCCCTCTTTTCACCCTTAAACCCATTCCTGTAAACACTATAAAAACTCCTACAACACTTAAAACCCTGCTCTAATGCCCCTGATAACTTTACCAACTGCTTTCCTCAAGTCAGCTGCTGATAGCATAGCTCTCCCTGTCTGCATCCTAATCAACCGCTCTATTCAAGAGTCCTATGTACCGTTTCTCTGGAAAAAGGCATTTATCATTCCCTTACACAAATGAGGTAACAACTCTGACATCTCCAACATCCACCCCATAGCCATCCTCTCCCCATCTCCAAAATCCTTGAAAAATGTTTTCACCTCCAACTTTTATCTTGCCTCTTAGATAACAATTTTCTAACCTCGACACAACATGGATTCAGACCTGGGCACAGTACCACCACAGCACTTCTATCCTTCTTCAACATCATCAATCAGATACATGACTCTGGGAAAATTATATCTACCCTCCTCTTAGACCCGTCCAAGGCCTTCAATACCATCTTCCATAGCCTACTTTTGTCAAAGCATTCTAAACTAAATCATTCCTCCTCTTATATCGATTGGTTTTCCAGCTACCTCACAAATAGGCAGCAGGCTGTCAAGTGGAATAACTGTACATCTCCTCACCTTAACACTCTGACAGGTGTCCCCCAAGGTTCCATCCTGGCTCCTCTACTGTTTAACATCTTCATTAATTACTTCCATCTTAGTATCCCAAATACAAAGCTAGTCCAATATGCAGATGACTCCACTATCATCGGCTCTGCTGAATCTCTCTCCAGACTCATGCATGATACTCAGCTTGCTTTCAACCACACTGAGACAGGGATGCTTAACAATCACCTGGCTCTAAATGAATCTAAAACAAAACTCATGATCTTTACCCCATCTAAAAATACCAACTTAGACAACAACTCCTTCTCTATAGTCAGCCAAAACAAGACTCCTATCCAAATTGTCCCCCATACTAAGCTCCTATGTGTCATTATTGATATAATAGCTAAAGTTTGATACCCACCTTCAAACCAGCATCAAGAAAACTCACCAGAAACTCGGAATGCTTTATTGTCGTAATCGTTACCTCATTTCTTCAACCATACTTACCCTCTCTACCACCTACCTCCTCCCTTCTCTCATGCACAGAGCACCTCTTTTCACCAACCTCCAAGCCACCCTCAAGGCCAAACTAGCATCCTGTTACAATAAGAGCTCCAAGTTTGCCACTAACTCCAAATCCTCCTCCCATCACTGCAATGCCTTTCACTCCATGAACTGACTGGAACTCCCCAGTTATCTCTCTTACATTCAGCTCTGCACTGCCCATAAACTCATTTTAAGCCATCTCTCTGCCTCTCCCTCTCCTCCATCCTCACTCTGCATCTCCCCAATTGAGCTCTCAGGTCCAGTAATCAAAATCTCCTCAAAGTTTACAAACTCTCACGTACTGCTGGCCAATTTCTATTGCCTTTCTCCCTTACACACAAATGGAAATCCCTCCCTGCCCATATCCGCACTTCCCAAAACCTCTCCACTTTTAAAATATGACTTCATTTGTATCTCTCTTCTACTTGGGAATGCTCCTGCTCTCATCCCTCCTAACTCCTTCCCCTACCCCCTCTTCATATTATTTCCTCTCTCCCATATTTTCAAACTACTCTAGATATACATTTCTCATCTATTCTCCCTCTTACAACTAAATGCCTCTTAATACTTACCATGCCTCCTCCATCCTTATCTCTCACACTACTATTTATTCACTGTATACCCTACCCCACACTAGCATTAGCTTTCCTTACAGAACAGTATGCTTATCTTCTCATCTTGTTCTAATCTCCTACTGCTGTATTCTAAATCAATCCATAGCTACTGTAACCACTACATCAAATGCTAAAGTGAATGCAAACGTTGCTTTAATTCCTGACAATTTTGTTTTTGTTTCTACTGTATGCAAGTCCTATACTATTTCTCTATCTTTGTTAACAATGTTTGTACATATAAATTTTTAATCCCCGTCAATTTATATCTGTAAGAACTTTATTAGATTTCTGCACTAATTCTCTGTATTTTTATTCATAATGTATGTATATGCAGCTTTTCTCCCTGGGCCTTCATTGAAAAAGGGCTCATCTAAGCCCAATGGACTTTCTCGGTTAACAAACTGCAAATAAATTAATAAAATAAATAAATAAAAATGTATCAGATTTAGCAGACTCACAAGCAATGATGCCACTTTTCTAAAGGAGTCTATAACTCTGGGGTCATTCTTCTTAGCATTAGGGTACAACCCCGATTCATTGTTGAAGATTCAACATGAAGTTTCACTTCTTAGTTTAGACACAGCGAAGCCCATCTTATACAAAGGGGCAATGGAACAACTATCTGTGGAAATTCACACACCCACTCCAAAATAAACCTCAGACTCTGCATTCCCTTTACCAATTATGGCAGTCATGAACATAATAAAAGAAATCCTAGAAGACAATTGGAAAATCAGTCTAGGTAATAGTGACTTGGCAAAAAAACATAGGAGAATGTCCTGTGTGTACATAAAAAGGATTGCACAACATTAGGTCCTTTTTGAAAAGAGGTTCACATCCCCAAAACACTGGATGTTTCACCCCAGGCACCTTTAAATGTGGGAGATGCAAGCAATGCAGGTTCATAAGCAACACCTCCTGCACTTACATCTGAACCCTTGTCCTATCCTTTTTGGTGCCATGGAAGATTTGACTTTAACTCATTTGGAGTAGTATAGATTGCCCAATGTGAAACATACCCTTGCTTCTATGCAGGAAAAACTTTCAGAAAATTTGCCCACAGAATTTATGAGCATAATTTACTGATCAAAAATAAAGATAAAAATAATGCGTTAGCAAAGCATTCATTGTTCTTGTTTTAAGAAATTCACTTTTAGTGTACCAGAAGTTATCAGTTTGGAGGACTTTTCAGGGAACGGAATTATAAGGTACAGCCTGAGTGCTGAGAATCTTGCTGGCAGGTGAGGCTAAGAGCTGACAAATACTTGGACTCAATGATGATATTAACATTAAATGTTTTTTTTCAGGTACTTTTCCGTTAAACCCCTGCCAGTTTGCGCTGCTGTATTTTGCCGGTATTTCAGTAGTGGACACAAGTTTCTGTGTGACAGGTACATCTGTACAACTGACACACAAGTTTCTATTTAATGGAAAAGTACCTAAGTCACAGATTTGGGCATTCATAAAGGGAATTTTGATGTTTATTGGTACAATTTTGGAGACAGACAACATATGTCACGGAGTAGTATTTACTCTTGTAAAGAAACTGTCACAGAGTTTGAAGTATTCCTTTTTTTGTCTACATAATTAATTAAATAACCGGTACAAAATTAAAGTTAATAAAATAACCATAAAGATGACCTTGTATCATCACAAAGTCAAGCATGCACTGCTTTTTCACTGATTTCTAACCATTTAGAAGCCTTAATCCTTGAATACTAAAGACAGGCTGGTCTGTATAATAACAGTATAAAGAATGCAGTTCGTGTTTCAGTGCCAGCTTATAAATACTTCACCAGAATACAGCAGCTGCCCTTCTAACTTTGAAAAACAACCATAAAGGATATCAGAAGACTGCAGCACCTGCTAGTAAGATTTCCTTCAGAAATGCTACCTTAGGATTCAGTTCGTTACTCTCTGGGGATTGACGTTTCCAATTCCAAAGGATGCAAGTTATGTGCAATCATTTAGAAAAAAGGCTGCAGGTGAAAGAAACAAAATTCTCTTCCTTCAAATTCCTACTGTGAAAATGCTTCTCATTAAAACATTTCTACACTACTTAATGCTATCTATATGTTCCAGCAGAATATGACAACTATTCATTTTTAATCCTTCTTACGAAAGCACAAACTGGTAGGGGTTTAATGGAAAAGTATCCCTTTTCAGCACAAAAGTTTTAAATAGTATCCATTCTGCCTTAAATCTGATAGAATATATTTTGGTTCAGGTACTTTTTTAACCTACTATTACCTAAGGACAGGCATAGTCATGCATTTTATTTGAGTATAAAAAACTTTGTTATACTAGAATCCAACATAAACACCAAAATAATCCCCAAAAACGTTGGGGTGCCATTAAACAAATCCTACAACCAGGGAATTCCTTAACTCCAACCCCCACCAACACAAATTCTAAGGACAGTATACCTACCCTGTATAACTCCTTCTTTACCAACTCCATATTCCATCAGGAACAGAAGGTACCACCACTTCCTTCTCTCTAAAACCTGTCCAAACAAGTACAATAAATAAATTGCTAATCAAACTAAGGCACATAGCCCTAGTTGCTGATCAGCTACCAAATGAATATCTCAAGTTAGCTACAGATGCCATCTCTTACTCTGTTTCTCTGTTGATCAATAGATCAGTCAGAAAGCAATGTGTTCCCAATCCCGCTACACAAAGGTGACCCTGCAACAGAACTTTCCAACTATAGAACAAAGGCCATTCTATCATCACTATCTAAAATCCTGAAAAAAATTGCATCCACTCACAACTTTTGGACCATCTATTATCCAACAACCTGTTAACCAATTCCCAGCATGGCCTCATACCCAAGCACAGCAACACATTTGCCCTCATAAACTTCCCTAATACGGTAAACCTACTAAAAAATAGTGGACAGCTTGTTTCCTCCATATTTCTAGATATGTCCAAGGCATTCAACACTGTATACCACCGGGTGGGAGGTTGGTATAACGGTTAAGATGTTTACCTTACAAACACAAGGTACAGGGTTTGATTCTTCCATGGGGCAATTGGCTAGACTTAAAATGGCCCACAAGGGCAGTTAGCTTAGTACTAATCTATGAACCTATGAACCAAAAGCTCCTCTATTAACTCTCAGCCCTTAACCTATCATAAACAATCCTCTCCTGGTTTCACAACTGCCTTTCTGACTGCCAACAAGTTGTGAAGTGGCAAAATTATTTCTCCTCTCTGTTACCCATTACAGTTGGCATACCACAAGGTTCAGTTCTCGACCCACACTTTTTTACTATCTTTACCAACAAACTTCAAACCACTACTTACCTTACCACTACCATCCAATATGCAGATTACTCCACTCTCATCTGCGCTTCCACAACTCCAAAAAATTTTCCAAAAATCCTACTTAGTCATAGACTCCTACTGCTCCAACTATCAACGTATTCTGATTCCAAAGAAAACTGAATTAATGCTCTTCTCCAGTAACAAGCCCACTGACCACAATCTTCCCTTTAGCATCTTCTCATCCAACATCACCATAATCAAACCAGTCCCTCTCACCAAACTACTTGGTGTCATCATCAACAGCAACTTGAGATTTGATAAACATTTATCACTTAGTATCATAAATGTCCACATAAAACTAGGTTTTCTTTATAGAATCAAGTCATACCTTACCAACACCACCAGGGAATCAATTGCTAGTACCACTTTTTGTTTGTCTATTGTACACTTCTTCTATCTTCACAAACCTTAAAAGATCTGACCTAAATAAACTAGAGGCCTGTTACCACAAAATTGCCAAATTCGTCACAAACCTACTACACAGATTCCATCACTGTGTCACTCTCCACCAACTAAAATGGGTCATTTTAGCACTTCCCAACCTCCTATCCCTCAGCCAACTTAGAATTGTTCATACCACCATCTACCAACCTAATAACTGCCCAGCCCTCCAAAACCTTGTGCCAACCTACTCCAGTAACAGAACTCTGAGATCTTCCAATAAACTACTGCTAAAAGTAACTAAATCTAGTAAGAGTTTTCAAGATTCTCTTTACTCTAACCATGTCTCTAAGACATGGAATTCCATCTCTCAACACATTCTTAGCAGCAGCAACCTGTCCATGTTCAAACACTCACTCAAGGTGTAGTTAAATGATAACTGGCTCCGCCCCTGTTCATACACAGGCTGAATGTAGCATTACTACGAAGTTTATTTTCCTATCCTCTAACTACTCTTCAATCCAATTTGCTCCCTTAAATACTCCCACTATATAGACTTTACTGGTATTCATATGTCTCACTGAATATAGTGCTCTACATGTGCTATAATGTGCAGCTGCCTACTTTATATAACATATACTTGCTTTTGGAGTTTTTACTTAATAGACCTCCACTAAAATGACCCATTTGTATTATGTTCCTATGTCTACTATGTTAAAAAATATGTATTTTTTACTTTATTCCCCTAGTTCTTTATGATGATGATCTTTTGTTCTTTGTTATATATAATGTTGCAATTATTAAATTGTACTTGGAGCTTTTCTGTCCGGGCCTCAGCTGAAAATGAGCTACTAGTCCAGCCGGACCTCCCTGGTAAAGAAACATCAAATAAATATATAAAAAATACATTTATTGGTTGTTTGCTTTTAAACAGTATGTTTAAATTGTTTGTTTGATTCTGATGAAGTTCCTGTGTGGATTATTTAAAAAGAACAGAAGCACTAAATAGAATTTGGCTGCATCTGTGTCTTCTCTGAAGAGCTGGTACTTGTAGAACTGTTCTTTTGGGTTTGTGTTCCTCCTACTTATCATCTTATCTAGTCAAAATCTAAAGAGCAATGTATTAGTTTTAAGCATTATATGAGAATGCTGACTCTTAAGGGTAGAGAGTGCACTTTTATCAGGATGACATTATCAGTGTGTCTCATGAAGGATGTTTCTATAAAAAGTGTGATAAGGGATAATGCATGCTTTGAGGAAAGTAGATACAGCACCAAGTGTTATGCAGTCTGTTACACACAAAATTATTACATGTTGCCTACCTATCATAGTTTACACAGTCTACAGAGCACTGTATTAGTTGAAGTACCAATGTTGAAAACAGGTATGTTCCATGTAAAATAGAACATTTTAATATTTGTAAAATCCAGTGTTTGGAAGAGATGGTACTATGCAGCACAAGTGGGGCAGCAAATGCACATCTGTTCATAGGACAATTTGACATTAATGTGATTGCCACATGCAATGACGTACTTCTTTACTGAAATTATTATACTGCCTTAATGTACATTGCATTACTGTGAGGGACATAGACATGTTACACATAGTGGGAGGACATATACATTGACTGTTGTACACCACTGGAATATCAAACATTCCGGTGACTTCATGTCAGGATGCCTGCACACTTGTATTGTTTCATATTTGTACTATATGCATAGAAAAGACAAAAATGCAAGTCATACATAGTCAGTGCACAACAGAATGACAGTGATGGATTCTCTGGTAATAGATTAACCAAGCCGATAACACAGTGCAAATGTAAATACCGTAGAGCAGACATACTTAAAATGAATGAAGTGAGTCAACATCATTCTGAAATTAAGATCATCTACTGACAAAAATAATGCAGACATGAAAACATTGTGCAATACAAAATGATAATTATTTGATTTTCCCTTTTTTTATTGCACACTTTAAGCACAATGCTGCTAAGCTGAATTGTTCAGCAGATGGCACAGTGTTAGCGGAAGTGTAATCATATCTTGAAGCATTGAACTTTGAATGGGAATTTCAAGGGTTCTCTTCCTTGCCAACAATGTCTGCAAAATTCAGACTAAGAGACTATGTCTGAATTGGTGTCTGTTTCATATCTTGTGTGTTACTGGTATTGTGCATTGGTGCACAGCCTTGCCAGCTGCATTTGTACAGCTGAAAGCAGATGGACTCCTTGGCAGAAATATTGATACTACTAATATCATGTAACAGTAATGATGTGAAATATGGCCCTGAGCTTTGCCATGTGTGATGCTCAACCCATTAACATGGATTGCAATGTTCAACAATGGAATGCATAATGGTAAGGCTATTAAGAGTTGCAATTTGGAAGGAGAAAGATGATGAATTATGATATATAGTCACACTGGGGCTTACATGAGGTTAAAACATTATTTTAACAGCTGAGAATCAAACCCATGGAATAAAGGATGCAAAAATAGCAAGTTACATTATTAACTGATATTGTCACAAGATAACTACTTTGCCAACTGGGAAATTAGACATATACTAATTTCATAATGAATGGAGATACAGTGTACTTCAGAGAAGGCTATATGTGTGTGTGATTGCAATTTTTTCTTGGATTAAATTCCTATGTAAACGGCATTATTTCTGTTTGTAAGTATATTTTACAAGGATGCATTAGAGTTTGCTGACTAATAGAAGTTGTTTTATGTTACATACATATTTTACAAGCATAACTGTCCTAAACACATTAGTTCAGCTATGTGATAAGTCATTATTATTACAGCAAAAGTACTGTGCCCATTATAGATAAGCAAGTGTATTTGATATTACATTTCATCAGTGTCATATCTAGGAAACTGGACACACATTAGCTTGAAGTTACATCTGAAACATTAATGATATGTACTAAACAGAAATGTTTCATTATACAATGATTACTGAGCCATTGCTTGAAAAAAACAGGTTTAACATTACCAAATAACTTTAGTGCTGCAGTCCTAATCAACGTGTTGTGAGAAAAGGGGTCCTTAAAACCTTTGTGAAATGTATGCTGCAGCTGGATTTGAACAACTCATAATCAGCTGTGTTTTTTATCTAAGGTCACTGCACATAACCTTCTGCCACAGAGACAGTTCTATGACTGATGAAATTTCCCCTCTCATTACTGTCCAGAGTGCTGATGAAGGTGCACTGTTACCAGGCGCATTTGCTCTACCTAAAGCAGCCTAAACTAATTTTTTCACTTTTTTCCTTGGATAGTGAACTGTATTTGATCACTGCCAAGCAGAGAACAAATGAAAACTTGAATAGAAGGAAATAATAACATATTGTAAATAATTGCAATGTGTGATCTCTACACAGGATTCAAACAATACTTCATGAACCTTGTTTCTCTCAATTCACTCCAGTTACACTTTGTATTACAGAATTTGACCTCTATCAGATGCATTTCATAAAGGAATTACTATTCCTGCTGTGGAGGGAGGGCCTCACATCAATGCCAGGCATATTTGCTCTACCTAAGGTAGCCTAAACTAAATTTTTCATGTTTTTCCTTAGGTAGTGAACCCTGTTTGTGTGCAGCTGAGTGGAGAACAAATTAAAATGAATATATGATAATGAAGAATGGAAAGCTGCGGTGGTACAGCGGTAGCATTGTTGCCTCACAGTAAGAGGTTCTCCTGTTCGATTCTCGGCTGGAGTGCCTTCTGTGTGGAGTCTGCGTATCCTCCCCATGGTCGAGTGGCCTCCGAAAGACATGTGTGAATGGGTGTGCCTTCACTGAAGGCTAGGCATCGGGCTGGCAACTCGGCACCATAAAAATCTACTGACAATCATTAGTGGACCAGAGTTCCGCTGTGGTGACCCCCTAACCAGGAAAAGCCAAAAAGACAAACAACAACAATATGATAACGAAGAATAAAGAAATTAAATGCAATGCATGAGTATATGTAGCAATGACCAGATCAAGAAGTGCATTCAAATGAAAAATCCTTCCTTCTCACATCTCCTTGAAATATCAGGCATGTACTTTGTAGAGCACATTATCACACTTGTAGTTAATGACAAATAATGTGAAAGTGGACAGGCGAATGATCATGTTGTTAACAACAGTTACAACAGTTGATTTGTAAAAAACACAATGGCATCACAACATGTGATTAAATGTGTATTCAGACAACCTGCTTTTTAAAAATATAATTTAAGTGGACTCAAACCATGCATCAGATGTCCTTTATCTCTAAGCTCACTTACACCTTGTGCCACAGAGAGTTAACTGTCAGGTGTATTTTCTTCCTTGGGTACTATCCAGACTGCCGACAACCATGCAAATCAGCTGGCCTGGTTTGAGCTACGTAAGGCAGCCTAAACTAAATTTTTCACCTTTTCCTTAGCAGTCAAAGTAAATTTCATGCTGATAAGTGGTGCTTGAATGCAGAAGGCAATAGTTATTAAAAGCATTCAAACAGCTTTTGGGGAGTAACAGCTTGAAGACACATGAAAAGAACCACACTGTATATGTAGCAATGAACACAGTTAGTGCTACATTACAGTGATATATTCATCCTTTTCACATCTCATTGCTTCATCAGTACTATCATGTATGTCTCACAATATCAGGAATTTTGCTAAAACCTTGTTAATAGATAATGGCACAGAGAACGGCAGAAATGCTTTTACTCTTCACACAGCACACACAATTAATATTTATATCATTTCAAATGAGTTATCTGTTTGTCACTTTTAGTCAATACTAGCTTTACCTGAGTTTCCCACTTCAACACATTCATACAAAAGAATGAGTGTCAAGATTTATTATGATCTCACTCAGTCAAACAATGGGAGAACAGGTTTTGATCCCTGCATTACCTGTATTGTTTCTCTAAGCCAAATGCCTTTATATGTTATGCTACACAGAGAGGAGTATAACACCTTTACTTTATTCTCACAGTACTGTTCAGACTGCTGGGTAAAGCACAACAATGCCAGTCTTCATTGCTCTATTTATGACAGTTCAAATAAAATTTATCCGATTTCACCTTGATCAGTGAAACACAGTCCAATGCTATTGAGCTGTGCCAGTCAACAGTGTGCAATGCCAAATGGCATGCACGTGATGCAAGAAAAAAATAATAAAAAATATGTTGATCAAACACTTTATATGTACATCTTACGCATTTAACCAAACTTATTATGTTATAACAGGGACTTGTATGGACTTGAACCCTCAAGCAAGGATATTGAAAGCAATCATTTGACAGTACTTCCCAGAGTTGCCACAGACAAAGGATACATCAGCATGGTGAAACATTATTTAAATGCAACGGTAAGGTGACATAGTATCAAGCCACATTCAAAGTGCAACACAAACAGGTTATGAAAATAGTTCTTTCACATTTGACAGTGAATGTCTGGATAATTAGGATATTGCAAACAGCATAGCCATGTTCGCACACGATATTAAACAAAGACTGCAAACACTGCAGGGGCACCCCTTTCTTTTTGTATGGTGACTCATTCCATTAAGAAGTAATAATAGCCAGCAACAAGTTGACTGTGGAGAATAATAAAGTTTATTAAGACTTTATTCGACAGACCGGTTTTGGCCTGGGTTTAACCTGGAATTCTTCAGTGTAATGAAAAGACACAAAGATGAATGTAAAAAGTCTTAAATATTGAAAAACAAATGAAAGAAAAAATATGATAGGCTGACATAAAGCATCACAAAAATACCTCAAAAATATTCATTAAGCCCTGGATTAGTGCAACACACACAGGTTATGAAAATAGTTCTTTCACATTTGACAGTGAATATCTGGATGATTAGGATACTGCTAACAGCATAGCCATGTTCGCACACGATATTAAACAAAGACTGCAAACACTGCAGGTGCACCCCTTTCTTTTTGTATGGTGACTCATTCCATTATGTATGCTTTCATAATAACAAATCTATATCTGTTTTATTGCTATATGTTATCTTTATCAATGCTCAAAATACTCCCCTGAATATGAACAACATTTCTGACTAAGGGGCAGTAACTGTGGTCATTAAAGCCATCATTTAAATGTTAGGACTGTTAATCTCCTAAATTACTCAGTGTACTTTCAGACATTTTGTTAAGTCTTTTCTCCCTGACACCCCCTCAGCAGTTGTACATCAAATAGAGGACACTCCCCGGGATTCAATAAAGCTTACATGGAGTGTAAGAATAGTGCAGCCACTCCTGCATGGAATATGGCCGCGAGCGATCCAGTAAACAAGCCTGGTGAAATGCACGAGCCTGGCAGCACTATTCCCACATGGGCACAACTGAATAATGCTAATTACCTCATTTGCTGGTTAAAACCATGCAAATAAGGTGAATTAGTGATTCAGCAAGCAGGCAGGCATCTGAGCAGGAATAGTGTGAGGTGCAGAAATGTATTCGGCTACTAGCCAAATACATTTCTGCAAAAATCAAAATGGAGGCATGATAGCTCAAAGTAAAGCATGCATTATACTCCTTAGGCAAGCCAATGGACAAATATATAACCAATGGCATGGAAAAGTGTTGCAAAATTATAAAAATAAAAGGTTATTTTTTTGGCCGATTTTAAACATTTAAGTATAGGGCTTGTGCCGAAAATAAAAAAAAGATTGTGAAAAGGCAATTTTAAGTAAAATCTGCATATTGCCATTATAGTCTATGGCATGCAGAATCAAAACAATAACAGATAACACTGGTTGCTAAGAAGGAAGGCTGTGGTGTAGTGGTGTAACCAGTGACTAAGGCAGTGGAGTATGCATATAAGCAAATTTTACTGAATCACTAAATGGGAGACCATTCTTTGGCCTCACCTAACTGTGTAGGAGCTATAAGACACTGGTGTAAGCAGGTGAAACAGCTGACATGAAAAGGGGGTGTGTCATGCTTGGTGCAAGCACATTGGAGCTCCACAGCTCCTATTTGAGCTTAGCTAAGCACAGCTAAGCAAGGCAGTGTGTCTGAGGCTGTATTGTTTTTTTCCATGAAATAAAGAGTGTGTTCGTGTCCAGGGGTGGGCCATTTCTCCTTAAAAATGTTTACTTTAGCTAAAGAGGTTTGCATGGCACACACTGGGTCTAAAAAAAAAAAAAAAAAAAAACGGAAATAGGAGGACTGTTTATATTTGGGCACAGTGTTTGTGCAGCGCGCCTTGGAGCTTAAATGGGAAGGGAAAAGAAAAAAGGCAAATAGCAGAAGAAAAGCAGTCAAGTGCAAATAAAATACTAAGCAAGTGGAATGTATCATAGCCAGCCAATAGTACAGGCAGCATCTGCAGCACAGCAGTATAAACTGTGCAAACACCTTTCAGTCTGGTTTTCCTACAAACTCTGCACCATTTGTGTACACATTCTGGGAAATTATAACCAAAAAAAATGTTAGGGGCTGCTGTTGCTTTGATCTATCAGTATGTGCTAGAGGCTGAGAGCAGTGAGGAAGATAATGCTGACAACAGCCCCAGACTAATGAGGAGGAGAAAAGTGTTCAGACCCAGGGTAACCTACCAGGGGCTACATGATCTGGAGATAGTAGAGGTACTGAGTGCCATAATCTGCATGCGCATTCACATCAAAGCACCACCCGGTGAACAGGGTAGGGTCCATATAAACTGCAAGGGCTTCCCCTCCATCAACTGCCAAGTCATGTGCAATGCCCAGAGCATTATCATGAATGTGTGTGCTGGCAGCCCTGGAAGCTATCACAACTCCCACATCTGGCATTCGTCAGAGCTGTACCAGGCATTTGTCAGTGGGGGCATCCTGTATGGCTATCTGGTGAGGGATGCTGGCTATGCACTGGAGCCATGGATGATGAAACCCATCAGAAATGCACACACACCCACAGAAGAATACCATAATGAGGCACACGCACAAACCAAGATCATTATAGAGAATGTGTTTTGGATGCTCAAGTCATGGTTCCATTGTCTTGACATATCTATTGGAGCCGTGCAGTACTCTCCAGCCACATGTGCACACATGTTCATAGTATGTGTAATGCTACACAATATGATCCTGTGGTAACAGCTGCAGGAGGAACAGCATGGGGAAAAGCCACCAGCTCCCCACCATTGCCAAGGTCCCCACAGGCACAGAGGGACTTGGAGGAAGAAGTCCCTGAGCCTGTTCCTGCAACCAGATGGAGGTGTGCCCAGTATGCCCAGGCCTTGGCAAAGAGGCAACACATAGAACACAATGAAACTGTAGGGACCCAGGGACTGACACCTCTCCCCAAATCGCACACACAGTAAAATGGATGCCACACACATCACACTACCTGTAGCTTACCCTGTATAGGCAGTGTACTGTGTGCATCTGACAGAGTTAGCCCTCACCCACCATCCCCACAACTGCTGCATGCGCAAGGTAAGTCAGTTGTCTAACCAATAAATGAATGGAGTAGTATGTTCTGGTAGCATATCTATGGTATTGCTGCATGCATGCAAGGGAATGGGGTGGCCTATTGGGGTAGCAGCAGACAGCTGACATTTATGTGGGTCACCAGGAAATGGCTGCCCAATACTGGCTTCCCCATACTATGCAGTATTATTCAAGGTGACAAATCCCACTGCAGTATATGCGGGGGGGGGCAACTAAGGGGGGGATTCATAGGTAAAATGCGTGTATGTCAATGTGGGGATCCCATACTCACCCCTCAGACTCACCCAGCAAGTCAGCCATAGAAAAACATAAAGGAATGTCTGGAAAAGGCCCAGAAATGGTGACAATGATGGAATACCCCCCTACAGACTTACACAGTGATATCACAGTAGGCCTTGAAGTTGCAGTAAGGCTCTGAAGGTTAAGAAGTCTGAAACTCAATTGTATGCCATTACAATCTAACCTTGGGTCTCTAGTAATATGCTTCTATTCTCCAAGACAGGGCACAACCCTATGCTAAATGGAACCAAGATGTAAAGCTAATATCAGCACAGAATATGCAAATGTGTACCATTGACAAGTGTGCCCCCCACACCCATATTCCCATAGAAATGCAGTAACATGTAAGTTTGTAGGGTAATAGCAGCAGCACACATTACCAGGGCTGTCCCAATCAACATGATAACGTGTTGCATGTCCACAATATGTAGGGATCAATGATATAGGTATACACATTTGAAATACTGTCAAGATGTGTTGTGTCTTAGTGGCCTAGGCGCAGTACTGTGGTAGACAGGGCTATGTTCCAAGAATTGCAGTGCCAACTATTTCGCATGTCAGCTACAACTATGGTGGGAGTTGTACATGCTGTCCAAATATCAATATCCATAACTGCTGGTAAGTTGGACAGGTCATGGTCAGGGGTCCACACATATGAACAGTACACAGGTCAGAATAACCTACACAGTTCCTGGCATAACACCCAACTGTACAGACCTTTTGCAGAATATACAAAAGTTTGCATCATATTTGTGATATCTTTATCATGAAACAGTGGTTGTGTGGCAAATCACTGGCAAACCACAAAAGTCTAAAGTCAGAAAATAATGATGGATTGTAGTGTTTCAGACTTCATACCCTATAGAAAATGCATGCTAATGCAAAATCTGTTATTGTATCACCTTTCTAGATTTGTAAGACCAAAATTTAAAATGGTCCCCATATTCAGGCCTTTGTCACCCAATTACTTATGGCTTTGTCCACATGTTTGGCTCTCATACATAGAGAGGTATGATGCCTAGTAGCACATCAGGTACCTGAAGGTCAGTGTACTGGCAGGTCATAAAAGGCTGCCACCTTACTGTGTCAGCACTGGCAACATGTCACTGGTGAACAGCCATACCCCTGGAATGGCAGGTTGTCACAGAAGGAGCACAAGTATGCCTTGTATATCTGTTCTGCTTGTCCTAACATTGCATTTGCCTGCAAAGTATTTGCAAAACAAGAAAATGTCATATCAAAACATCAATGGCAGACAGTGGAAAAGCAGATGTCACATCCATAACAGAAAGAAAGCAAGTAACAAACTGGTCCCTCAACTGTCTATGTATGGCAGAACAGTATCAACACCCTGTCCACGTGTGTGGGCCTTCATCTGACTGTCATATGTGGCCTGTCCAGATATCAAATTTCAGTGACAGTTTGACAGCTAGGCCAACATGTAGCTGCATAATAACATAGTAACACAAACTGTCTGAGGACCTCAGCAGATGTAGTGGTGCAATGATGGACAACCTGCCAAATAGGTATGCTCAGAAGTGTTTAGTCCATAACCTTGTGTGTGATGTTACAGCATTTACCATGCTCGCACCAGAATTACAAATACATAACAGCAACCACTGTGGGCAAAGCCTGTGACTGGACTACCGAAGGATATAGACACACAGAAGGGGAACCACTGGCCAGACAAATGGAGAATGTGCACACCTAAGCACATTTTGCAGTAACATAGGTGCCCTGCAGTGTATGGAGTCAGTAAGCATCACCTGCAAATACACAAAAAGGCTCAAGCCTTCACAAACAGGTGCTGGATTTATTTTTCAAACTGCAAATAAGTGCTTTCATTCCAAAAAGCATTTGCAAGGATCTTCATCAGACAAATGCTTTTTGGAATGAAAGTGCTCACTTGCAGTTTGAAAAATAAATCCAGCACCTGTTTGTGAAGGCTTGAACTTTTTGTGTACTTCTTGGTTTTGTTTGGTTTTGTGGATCACCTGCAAATACACAACACACACCTACATAAGTGGAGGTCCACAACAAATCAAACCCCAAATAAAGGACACCTCAGAGGCAAAAACACATGAGAACTTCCAAAATCTACACACCACAGACCACGTATAGTCCACACACCAGGTTCTGCAGACACTAAGGCCTTACCATACATCCAACATATTAGTCATAGAAGACTCTGTTGTGAGACACACAGATGTGCCACACACCAGGCAGGATAAGGAGAAAGTCATGATTACTTGTTTGACAGGTGCTATAATCTGCCATATCACACATGCACTGAAGTCACCCCACAACAGGTACAGGTTTCACACTAGCCTGGTCCATGGTGGTGTGAGTGATGTCAAAAGTACCTCACGGACTATAGAATGACAGACATGCTGCAACGTGCTGAATATTTATCCCATACAGGTATGTCCCTAGCCATAAGCAGCATCCTGCTGTCACCCAGCATGATGGATCAATATGAACAGAACACCTGACTCACTTACCATTGTCACCCCAGGGGGGTCCACTGCCTGGCAGCTTGGGAACATATGAGTGACAGAACACACTGCCTTGTTGCAGATGGCCTGCATCAGTCTCACATGGCCTACAGGCCTCTGGAAAAGGCCCATGCCTCATCCATAGTGCTGTTGTAGGGAATGTCATGGAGTCCATACTACCAACATAGCACAGTCAATGAAATGCAAATGAAAGGCCATGCCACTAAATGCTAGTAGCATACGTCTCAACCTTGTAGAGCAAGAAATCTGGACAAAGCCATACATAATGGTGGGATAAAGGCCCAATTATAGAGACACTTTTGAAATAATGCTCTCATAATGTTATAAAGGTGATAGAATAACAATAACAGAGGCAGTGTGTAGCAGCAAGGATGTCATGAAGGGTGTGAAGTCTGAAACTCTAATGATCGGTCATTATTCCCTGACTGCAACCCTGAGTGATTTGCAACAAACTTGCTAGAAAACCACCATGTTAAGGGAAACTGACCAGATATATGAGGCATGAATCTGGATAATCTGTGAGAATCTGTACAGTTGAGAGGTATGGCCACACCAGGATATGACCTTTCAGGTAAGAAAAATACAGCATAACCAGGAGATCCCTAACCATTATATCACCAAGATACTAGACCTTTACACAGCTTCATCAGTTGATTGGCTGTAGCCACAACTCCTAACTGACCAGATCGTGCAAGAATGTCTAGCCTTTGCCTCATAATATTGGTCTGTGCATCATCCATCTTGTATTTCTCTGGTAAATAACTGTGATGATCCGATGATATCTGTCAGTAGGTAATGACACAATGCATTACAGTGTCAGACATTACATATTTCAAAAAATGTCTGCTAAAACAAATCCTGTAACACAAGCAACTTGTACATTAATAAGAGCAATAGTTACAGTATCCCCCTATGTTTGAGCCATTGTTTTCACATATCAGCAACTTATCTCCAGATATCTTGCACAAACAGGTTGCAAAGTATAGCTGTAGCACACAATAACCTGGACTAGTGTTACAACTATTCCTGGAATGGATACCCACAATTACTATAGAAGGTCATACTGGCCATGCTCTCCTACACTTAGAGAAATTATATACATATATATATATATATATATATATATATATATATATATATATATATATATATATATATATATATATATATATATATATATATATATATATATACATACATATATATATATATATATATATATATATATATATATATATATATATATACATACATATATATATATATATATATATATATATATATATAGTGCAGATGCCTTTGCATACACACAGCTATGTACACCTAACTTTATCCACACACACCCATCAGACAGGATTACCCACAGCCAACTGTAGGTGGCCCATATGTGGTATATCTGTATCTGTTGCATGTGATACACCACACATATATATGGGCAACATATTAAATATGTCAAGCATACACACACATAGACATGGGGAAGAGAGAGACAGACAGTGATAGAGTGAGACACACAGGGAGACACACACACAGTGGTACCCTGAATGGCAGACAGTGATGTCCTGGTACAGACAGTCGCATACTAGTTGTAACCACTGGCATGTGATGCATTGTCTGATGGTACTGAGGTGGGGGTTGTAATATCACATCACCTACGTGTGTGTGTGTGTGTGTGTGTGTGTGTGTGTGTGTGTGTGTGTGTGTGTGTGTGTGTGTGTGTGTGTGTCTGTAGGTCTAAGTATTATGATGCCTTACCCACCCAGTACACTTCCCATTGCCCTGCTTTACAAGATCTGCTGATGTCATTCACCTTAAAATTTCCTTTGGACTGGGTTTAGTCCCGTAAGCTCTATAGTGTGTGTGATAACTATGTAACACTATAATACATATAACTAGATAGATAGGGGTTCTAATCACAGTCCCGGCATATGTAACTGTGGTTGTGTGTGTGTGTGTGTGTGTGGGTGTGGGTGTAGGAGTAAGTGTTTTAGTCCTTTCCCACCCAGTACACTTCCCATTGCCCTACTTCACAAGATCTGCTGACGTCATTCACTGTAGAAGTACCATTGGTGAGGCCTCAGCCCTATAAGCTCTGTGGTGCATGCAATAAATGCATAACACTATAGTACAAATAACTAATAATGTAGGGGTTCTAATCTCAGTTCTGGCAAATGTAAAAGTGTGTTTGTTTGTAGGTTAACTATTTTGAGCCCATTCACACCCAGTACACTTCCCATTATGCTACTTTAGCAGTCCTGCTGATGTCAATTACCTTAGAAGTACCTTTGGGCAGCCCTCAGCTGTATAAGCTCTGTGGTGCATGTGATAATTGTGTAACACTATAGTACAAATAACTGATTAGATAGAGGTTTTAATCTCAGCCCTGGCAAATGTAAAAGTGTGTGTGTGTGCATATATGTGTTTGTAGGTTAAAGATTCTGAGCCCATTAACACCCAGTACACTTTCCATTGCCCTAATTTAGCAGTCCTGCTGATGTCAGTCACATTAGCAGTAACTTAGGGCAGTCCTCTGCCCTATAAGATCAGTGGAGTGTGTGATAGCTGTGTAACACTTAAGTACAAATAACTAGTTAGGTAGAGGCTCTAATCTCAGTCTTGGCAAATGGGTGCACACGTGTATTTGTGTTTGTAAGTGTATATATCTGTTGGCTAAATTATTATGTGGGCTTTTTCACCCAGTACATCTCCCATTGCTATACTTTACAAAGGCAGGTGACGTTCCTCACCTTAGAAATACCTTGGGATACTCCTCATCTTATAAGCTCCGTGGCGCATGCGATAAATGCATAACACTATAGTAGCAATAACTAGACAGGTAGGGTTCTAATCTCAGTCCTGAAAAATGTATGTGTGTGTGTGTGTGTGTGTGTGTGTGTGTGTGTGTGTGTGTGTGTGTGTGTGTGTGTGTGTGTGTGAGACCATATTCATTGGGAGGTGGGTTTTTGCAAATTTTTGTTGTGGTCCATCCAGTACACATCCCAATGCCCATTTTACAAGACCCACTGTTGTTATCCACTGTAGAGGTAGCTGTAGACACAATGCATCCCTATAAGTTACGTGCCAAATGAAATAACTATATAACAGTATGGAATAAATAACAAGGTAGACAGGGCTTCTAATCCTTTGATACCAGTCCTCAGTCAGGAATCACAGACAAATACACTCAGCTAGGCATCAACCCCTATATCACTAGGTGGATTGCAAACTGGCTCACTGATGGAACCCACAGTGTGAAAGCACCAGACTCCATGTCATACTGCTGACAAGTCATGAGTGGAGTATCACAGGATCTTGTCCTGGGTCCCCTTGTGTTCGGTATCTATGCCTCTAAAGTCCAGCCCAACACAAAGGGACTCTGGCTGACAATGTTTGCAGACAACTGTGTGTGTGTGTGTGTGTGTGTGTGTGTGTGTGTGTGTGTGTGTGTGTGTGTGTGTGTGTGTGTGTGTGTGTGTGTGAGTGTGCTAGAACTGTAGCCTGTGTATCTGTTTGAGTGAGAACTGTATCCATTGAGGGGTGAGTTATACATATTTAGTCTGTGGTATTCCCAGTACAAGTCCCAAGGTCTACTTTACAAGGCCCACTCTCTTCTTCAACCTAGAATTATCTGTTGGCACTCTTCAGCCCAATAAGCCCTGTGCCCCATATAGGAACTATGTAACAGTATGGACTGACTAACAAAATAGGCAGAGCTGTTAATCTCAATCCTGGCTAATGTGCATATGAGTGTATTTGTGTTTGTAAGTGTGTATAACTGTAGGTTAATGTATTTTGAGTCCAGTCTCACCCAGTACATCTCCCATTGCTATACTTTACAAGGCCTGGTAATGTTGTTCACCTTAGAATTACCTTGGGACACTCTTCACCCTGTAAGCTTTGTAGCATGTGTGATAAATGCATAACACTATAGTAGCGATAAATAGATAGGTAGGGGTTCTAATCTCAGTCCTGGCAAGTGTGTGTGTGTTTTTGTGTGTTTGAGTGAGAACAATATCCATTGGGTGGCTGTGGTTTTCAGTTTTAGGTCATGGTACTCCCAGTACACGTTCCAATGTCAACTTAATGAAACCCGCTGCTTACATCTACCATAGAGGTATCTGTAGACACTCTTCAGCTCTATAAGCCCCGTTTGACATGCAATGGCTATGTAATAGTATGGAATGAATAACATGATAGGCAGGGCTGCTAATGTCAGTACTGGCAAATGTGTGTGTGTGAGTTGGTGTGTATAGCAGTGTTTGTGAGTGTGTAGACTCATAGGTGACTGTTTTATGAGTCCTTTCCCACCCAGTACACCCTCCATTGTCACTTTACAGGTACCTCGGAACACTCATCATGCTATTAGTTCCATGCCACCTGCGATAATCGCATAACACTGTACTACCACTAACTAGATGGGTAGGGAGTTCCAAACCCAACACTGGCAACTGTGATCCTATGCGTGTGTGTGAGTGTGTGAGTGTGTGTGTGTGTGTGTGTGTGTGTGTGTGTGTGTGTGTGTGTGTGTGTGTGTGTGTGTGTGTGTGTGTGTGTGTATTCTCTGTGTGTTTGGTCGACACAATATCCTCTGGGAGTGTGGGTTTTACCAGTTGAGATGTGTTCCACTCACTACACTTACCATTGTCCACTTTACAAGAGCTGCTGATGTCAACCACCATAGACTTACCTGTATACACCCCTCAGCCCTACAAGCTCTGTAGCATATGCAATGACTGTTACAAGAGCTGATAAATGTGTACATATACAGCTGTACCTCGGCTATGACACAGTCGATGTGTTACCACTTTGCCATACCCCTCATTGGCAATGTCTGCAGAGCCACATCCTGCTGACACAGACACCTACAACACAAACAGAATACAGCATGTGAGACTACATTCAGTCAGCATTACTAACACCAATTATGCATCATTGCTGAAGAGGTACACATACTCTGAAGTGTACCCATTACAAATGCCAGCTGAAAGCACCTTACACAGCATTACATAACTAAACTGTACTTAATTTACTCTGTGCATCAGAACCATATTAGCATGTCCCTGCATCAGTGGTATGGATGACAAGGATGTGGCACAACTATCATCATATGCACAGGGTGTTGTGTGGGTTTGCAAGAGGCCTAGGTTGGGCCATACGGTTGACATCATGTATGTGTGTGTGTGTGTGTGTGTGTGTGTGTGTGTGTGTGTGTGTGTGTGTGTGTGTGTGTGTGTTTGGATGGGTGTTCTATGAATGGGCCATGCAGAGGTGGTGTATGTGTGTGTGTGTGTGTGTGTGTGTGTGTGTGTGTGTGTGTGTGTGTGTGTGTGTGTGTATGTGTGTGTGTGTGTCTGGAGGTGGCCTGGCTGTGATGGTGATGTGTGCATGTTTGTATGCACACAGTCACACTATGTGGCTGCCCTACACAGGGGTATGTTAGACAGCTGTGGACCGTACATAGCAGGGTGTACAGTTCATTATCTCCAGCCACGGGCACATGGTCCTGCCAGGGGTCTCACTGGTACCACCAGGCCCAAGGCCAGATGTAGTACTACTCCCCAATGGTGACAGCTGTCTGCTGAATCTGTGTCCTTGACAGGACTGGCCAGGACCACATGCCCATGGCCTGCTGTGTTGTGGTGTGGACAGCACCCCCCCTTCGGTAGTGCTGCTGGTACTGCCACTACAGGAATGTGAAGGTGCACGGCCCCATAAACCCTCAGCTGATCGTGGTGCTGACCTACGTCCATGTGGCTGCTGCCCATCTCCTACCACATGCTCCAGCACAGACATTGCATGGTCAAGGAGTGCCACGGTCTCACACCACCATCTGATCATGACCTCCATATTCTCACATGTGGCCTCAACAAGGTCATGCAGGTTGCCACAGACACCATGAAGATGTGCATCCAAGACCCTGAGTATTTGTCTGGTGTTTCGGTCAGTATGTGCCTGTGCCTCCATGATGGCCCGATACATGCATCTGATGACACCCGCTGTGGCACTTGCAACAGGGACTGGATGGGCAGCAATCCTTCTTTAAGCACCCCTGTCCATCCTCCTCTTTGGGACCTCACCTGCACTCTGACTATGGCAAGTGTCTACACTCACACTTGCCATAGTCACCACACTAGAGTGTTCCATGCCATCACCCACAAACTGTCCATTATCTGTGGCCACTGGGGATACGGTATGTGTGGGCATTGCGACTGTGTGCTGGGATGTTGTGGACAGCAGTGGGATGCCAACCGATGGCACAGATTCAGCCCCTGACAACCCCATCTGTACCTCACTATGGCTATCATCTTTGTCAGAGTCCACACAGACGCTGATGTCAGGCTCCATGGAGGAGGGAGCATGACCCCCATCACCACTTGTGACGCTAAGACAAAAAATGTAAATTGATACCCGCACTATAAGGTTGGTGGTACACACACGCACACACATGCACACACACACACACACACACACACACACACACACACACACACACACACACACACACACACACACACACACACACAGGTAAGGTAGCACAAAGGCATTACACAGATCTCACAATATCCAAATGGTGACATACATGACACACAGACCACAAAATATGCACTCTGGGCAGGCCCTCAACATCATGCAGTGCAACCATTTTCACTCCATGTCACTAACAATATACACCTCTGGGATATGTGAGTAGTGTTACTAGATGATCGCCCTTCACCTAGCACACACTGCACCCATGTACACATTATTGTTGTTCACCTGTATAGTACAGTGGCAACACCTACAGAACATACCTCATAACATAGCTCCAAGTCCCACTAACACAACTTTGTTTTCTTTTGAGCCATTTCCCATTACTTACATGAAATCTCTACTACTCAAGCTAAAACCTGCTCTCCTTCCACTGACACTTTATCTCCTACATTCCTCGAACTTGCTGCTGACTCAATTGCCTATTCTGTATCTATACTAATTAATCAATCTATTCTGGACTCAATTGTCCCCATCCTTTGGAAATATTTCTTCACTATCCCTCTTCATAAAGGTGGAAACTCCACTGACCCCTCAAACTACCGACCCATTGCCATTCTGTCCCTCCTCTCCAAGATATTAGAAAAATGTATTCACTCACAGCTTCTCAATCACCTCCTCACACACCACTTACTTACCCCTACCCAACACGGATTTTGTCCTCACCACAGCACCACCACTGCCCTCCTTTCCTTCACTCATATCATTGCAGAGGCCCTAGACAACAATAAACTCATTTCCTGTCTCTTCCTAGATCTCTCCAAAGCCTTCAATACTGTCTCTCATCCTCTACTACTATCCAAACTCGCAAATCTCCACCTATCCCCCTCCGCACTTGCCTGGTTTAATAGTTACCTATCTGGCAGGGAACACTCTGTCAAATGGCTCTCATCCTCCTCACCTTTCCTTCCCATCTCCACTGGTGTTCCCCAAGGCTCCATCTTGGGACCCCTTTTGTTTAACATCTTCACCAATGATCTTTACACCTCATGCAAAGAATCCTCCCTTATTCATTATGCCGACAACCCCACACTTATATCCATCTCAAATAACATTCCTGAACTACACTCCCTGACCCAACATGCCCTACTATCCACTGAACAATGGCTCTCTCACAACCTGTTGATCCTAAATCCCAAAAAGACCAAACTCCTACTTTTCCTTCCCCGTTCTCTTTCTCATCACAAAACTTCCTTTTTTATTACATCTTCTAACAATACAAATATCCACTAATAAAACACATGAAAGAACAAAATGTATCACAAAACAACCAGGTTGATGAACAAAAGTAGCAGCCGGACTGTAGTGAATAGATCCATTTAATAAATTCTGGTACCTCGGCCTTCGCCTTCTCATCAACCTGGTTGTTTTGGAATACAAATATCCAACCTGGCACCCACACAAAACTCCTAGGGGTCATTATCAATGACAAACTCAAGTTCAAACTACACATACTCCAATGTATAAAAAAAAACAAACCAGAAACTAGGTCTGCTATATCGGAACAAAAAATTCCTAACCCCTAAATCTAGACTTACCCTGGGCCAGGCACTCCTCCTCCCCTCCCTCTTATATGCCACCCCAATTCTTACCAATATCCAGGCCTCCACTCTAAACAAACTGCAACAGACTTACTATAAAATAGCCAGATTCATTACTAACTCCCCATACAACTCACACCACTGCATTTCTTTAAACTCTCTTCAATGGCTTGAACTTCCCCAGTTTCTGCTATCTTATCAATTTCATATGCTACACTCTATTCTTTATAAACCCTCCTTCTGTCCATCTCTATCTTCCTTAGTCTCCATCTACATCCCATCCCGGACCCTCCATACTTCTAACCAACAATTACTTGATATCTACAACCCAAAAAGGTCAGTAGGCAAACTACTCTACAAACACTTCCTTGCCCATGCTTGGAACAAACTTCCCCTTGACTTACGTTCAATCTCCCACACCTCACACTTTAAAAATGAACTAAAAGCTTATTTTCTCAATTCCAGAACATGCCCTTGCCATGACCCTACCTAGTCTTCCTTCTCTTTATGTACCCTCAAAAGGACCATACTTAGTACCTCATTACACCGCTTTCTCCAGTGTGTCTACTATGCATTTGCACAATTTTATAGAAACAAAAAATGTTCATTGTTGACCTATTGAACTATATCAATGTAAAATTGTTACTTAGCTTCTTTTTAATGCAACTTTAACTTTATGCATGTATCCCAACATATGTGAATCGTTTTGCTATAACTGCTATTATATCAATATTGTTTAAAATTTTACTTGTTTTAAAATGTATTACTGGAGCTTTTCTCCTCGGGTCTCCACTGAAAATGGGCAAACCCAGTTAACAAATGTCAATAAATAAAATATAAATAAATAAATATAAACCATACAAATATTTGCAGAATGTGTAGATGCCTGGCTTATATGTTTGCTCTATTCTTCATAACCCCTGTGTTTGTCTTGCACATTACTGGGATGATCTGAAGATTGACATCACTAATTAATGACATACATTGAATATCAGACCCCAAAACCTGCAGTAAATGTATGTTAAAACAAATCCTCTTACATCTACAACTTTCTAAGCTTACAGTAGATATGATAAGTGTACACACCCCTGTTAACATGCCAGGTTCTTGTAATATATAAAATGAGACGGCAATAATTCATTTCAAACCATTGCCCACCTTTAATGTGAAATATCATCTGTGCAATCTAATTGGTAAGCAACAAATGGGTTAGTTGTAAAATATAATAAATGAAATATGTACAATAGGGTAGTTGCATATGTGTGCACACCCTTAAACTGATACTTTGTTGAAGTACCTTTTGATTTAATTACAGCATGCAGTCTTCTTGGATAGGAGTCTATCAGCATGGCACATTTTGACTTGGCATTATTTGGCCACTCTTCCTTGCTAAAGCCCTCCAACTCTGTCAGATTGCAAGGGCATCTCATGTGCACAGCCCTCTGTCATGTGGAAGGGTGAAACCCCTCTTCATCTTCAGCTTTCTGGCAGATGCCTGATGGTTTTGGGCCAAAAGTGAGTGGTATTTGTTACTGTTCAAAATTCCATCCACGTTGACTAAAGCTCCAGTTTCAGCTTATGAACAGGAACTCCAAAGCAGGACACTGCTACCACCATGCCTGACTGTGGTGATGGTGGTCATTGGGTGATGCTAAGTGTCGCCTGTACACCTGATGTACCTTTTGGAGTTGTGGCTGAAAAGTTGAACCTTGGTCTCATTACACCATAATACATTTTCACACATGCTTTTGGGAGACTTGATGTGATGTTTTTCAAATTGTAGCCAGGCATGGATGTTTTGTGTGTGAGAAAATGCTTCCATCTTCCAACCCTAGCCCATAGGTCAGTCATATGGAGAATATGTAAGGTTTTGTCACATGTAGTACACAAGCAGTATTTCCCAGAGATCCCTGCAAGTCCTACAGTGTTGTTGTATGTCTCCTGGCAGCCTCCTTGACCAGTGTTTGTCATGTCTTTTCATCAGTTTTGGGAGACGTCCAGTTCTTTGCATCGTCACTGTTGTCCCATATCTACTCCACCTTTTCATGACTGCCTTCACTGTGTTCCATGGTATATGCAATGCTGAGGCAATGTTTTTGTACCCTACTCCTGACTGATACCTTTCAGCCCTGAGATCCCTTTGATGCTTTGTAAGTTGTCTGCAACTCATGGCTTTTGCTGTAGCAGGTAACTGAGTAAATGTCAGGAATATCCTACTAGGACAGCAGACCATTATTTGGTGTTACTCACAGTCTCTTTACTTGATGGCAGGTGTTTACCCAAGCAGTCTGAATGCTGTAATTAAATCACAAGCTGCTCCAACAAAGTATTAGTTGACAAGTGTGCACACGTATGCATCCAGGTTATTGTAGGTTTTATAGCCTTCATATTTGGTCCCCTGACAGATTTGTTTGTTTTTCGAGTGAATTGTTCAGGTTAGAGGTCACATTAAATGTGGGAAAAGGTGTGGAATTAAATATTGTGGTCTCGATTTTTTATATCACAAACACCTGGCATCTTAACAGGGATGTGTACACTTTTTATATCCACTGTATAAGAGTAATATTTCAAATATGTCCCTATTTTCAGGCCTTTGTCCCCCCATTCTGTCAGTTTCTGTCCAGATGTCTTGCACTGACAAGTTGTGAGGTATGCTATGGAAATATTACATCTCCTGCATATAGGCCCCCCTGTGGTGACCACTGTGATGCAATACAGTTAACCACACCACAAGTCAACAGGCACATAATGCAATATGTATAGAAGTAACAGTTGTGTGCATGGAAAAATGCATGCCCTTAACATGCCTTGGGGATTGGCGAAACACAACAGGACAATTCCATACTAAACAGATTCAAGCTGCTGTCCCACATCCAGACCGGAGGGACCTATGTAATTGTGGAAGAGAGGTATTGTCAGCAAACTCACATGTGTCATTGGTACAAGATAAATGCAGCTTTAATGCACATTTATAGTACAAGCTCCAATACTACACAATTTTATGTCCTTCACCATAGATGTGCATGTCTGTGTATTACAAAACTCAACCACAACTGCATTCTGACCTGACATATGCATCTAGATACTCTGCAGATGTCAGTATGGCTGCTACACTAGTCTATTGATCCCCATTGGGGCCTTACCTGCATGATTCTCACCTGATGTCTGGGTGCCACCCACCTTCACATTGTGGGTTTCTGGACTGATGTTGGGGTGGGGTGGGTGCCCTAAGGTTGACAAGGAGCTCATTGATGGGTAGTAAGTGGGGCCTGTGTTGTAGGACCCCCGCCTGTGGCTGTGCAGTCCCTGGCCATGGCAGCAGCCCTTTGCTGGGCATGGCATATCAGGTCAGTCACATGATGCCCTACCTGCACGTATGTTCGTGTGTGCAGGCTGACATCATTTACCCTGTGGACAAGGTCACCCCTCAGGGCAGTCTACTCCCACAGATGCTGTTGGCTCCGGCTGAACATTACACTGTAGTGATGGATGATGTTGTCTGTTATTACTGCAGCTTCAGCCTCCATGCAAACAGGATTTCTGGTGCAATGCATTGCACCTGGAAGACATAAACAAGGAAACACATCACAGGACCTCATACATTTGTCAATGGTATTTACAGAATCTGCACATCAACATTGACTAGCAGTAGCCACCACTCACAACCACATCACACCCCTGTCAACTATCAGAACAGTATCAAAATTGCATTGTACTCCTGATCCTTATGTGCCATGTTCCCCCCAATGAGGGCCAGTAAATTGCATAATCCTCTCTTCATCATTCACTTCTGTGTAGAGGGATGACAGCAGCCATCGGCATCTTCCATGCAGATGGGGTGTGGATGTTGCTTAGGCTTTGCTTGACTACCATGTATAACAGAGCTGGGAGCACATGCCTGAGTTCATGCAGGATGCAGACATGGATGTTATCAGGTCCCGTGGAGACCTACTTTTGTTGCCTTTCAGTAAGCATTGTGGACCTGCTCCCTGATGATGAGGAGAGGAGTGTGGGTGCTGTGCATATCCACCTATACTGATGGGGGACTAGGGGTGATGTCTCCACTTAACCTGTCTGCAGCATGTTGGCTATAGGTATGGCATGTGTATATGTGGTGTGATTGGCCACCAGTACAGGATGAGTTGGGTTGTTGCCTCTAAGACTGAAGACATATGTGAGGACTGCCTTGTGATTGGCCTTGGTGGAGTGGATGTGTCCAATTTGTATTCATAGTTAGCCTTACCATGGTTCACCTGTGACCTTATATTCTTGTTCAGACAAAGGTGAACATGCTTCCAAGTTGGTGACTGCACCTACTTGGCCCTGTACATCCAATATAGCAATCTATTATGTGCTTTGTGTATTGCTACTGTCCAACAAAGGGGATTGCCCTACCTTGGTGGAGGTGGGTTTTATGACTCAGATATTGCTGAGACCATACAGCTATGTAGGTGCTCCTATAGCTGTTTGTAGTAGGCATGGACATGAGGTCATAACACAGTTGGACTCTTCTCCAGTTTCAACCTGATAATCTTGCTTATTGTGGCACCCATGTCTGTGTCAGGGCAATGCAACAGACAGTAGCTGTAGACATATATATCTGTTGGATGCACTAACACTCATAGTACACATGTGTACAACATGTACAGCTTATTTACCTGACTGCTCGCTACTCATTTCTGTTGTTTTCTGGCTTCAAGTTAAACCTACTCATACATACATGTGCACAGGTGATACCTGATATGCATTTCCATTCTATGTCAGTATGGCACACTGTATTCACACTCTTGCTGCTCAGTCATAACTCTCAACCTGTTAGAGCTGGACATCTGGATGATGGCACACATAAATGGGGGGCAAAGGCCCAAAAATATTGACACTGTGTTACTATTGCTGTAACATACATAAGTCAGTTGGTAGCACAGTAGGTTTTGCATTCTCAGAAATACCTTGGAATTTGTCCGACATTCATAAGTATGCTATTATGTTCTGATGTCAGTGTTCACAGATTTGCCAGACATAACACACCTCTATGTGTAAATGACTACAAATATTAGGCACATATGTGATTATTGTGCAACAGGACACTGTACAGTTGAATGGTATGAGCTCAGCATACCAAAAACAGTTCAACACACACTTCTGTGACAGTAGTTTACTATGCACATACCCTGTATAGGTCTCTGAGATTTGCAACACAAACATGTGTATCATAGTTATATTCACAAGTAACATATGGATATGTACAGCATCCCAGTAGCTGGTCTAGCAGTGTCACAGTCAGTATTGTTCAACAGACACTCCAGTAGTAGTCATATGTGAGCTGTCCTTTCTTGGGGTGACTCAGGGGTCTGAGCTGTGAACTATGTCACTGCAGACAGAGCCGGATGTTATGGTGCTGTTCAGCAATATATCAGTACAGCAAGTCTTGTTGAGACATATTTGTTTAACTTCCTATTTCCCATTATTACATACTCTGTACTGCATTCCATCACATTCTTACTTGTTTCACATACATGTTTTTTTCCAAGTAGTCTTGAATAGTCGGGTTTTGTTTTTGTTTTTTTTTTTTTGTTTTTTGTTTTTTTTTTGTGGTCTTTCTTTCCCTCTCTCTCTCTCTCTCTCTCTCTCTCTCTCTCTCTCTCTCTCTGTCTACTTACATAGAGGTTTACACCTGTTTTGCATAAGCAGCAGCTTGCCATTTGTAGGTAATGGTCATGAGCAGGTGATGGCCTGTGCAACAATTGGTTTTCCCCACTAGCTAATTACATGCAGAACAGCTGTGTTGTTATTCCAATAGCCATTGGCATGTACCACACTCCTATAATTGAGTACTTTATGTGTGCATAGCCCTTTTTCCTTGCCTGTGAGCGGGACATCATGGAGGTGTGTGAGTTACAACATCACAGAGGGTAGGTGGGAATCCCTCTTACAACAAGACTTGTGGAGACAGCCCAACTATTTGGGGGAGAAGGTTCCAGACTTAGTCTAAGTATTGCTGTTATACAGTTGCAATAATGCTAGCTTAGCAGGGTTTGTATGGACATGCATTTTCAGCATGATTACAAGTCTGACAGTGTTATGTGGATGACATAACTCTCAACTGTAGGGCTGTCTGCAAAATGGCCCAAGATTTGCTTGTTATGTTTGGTCTATTCCCCAGACAGTTTTTGTACTTGGCAAATCAGGATATCCTGGGGCTTGCAGTCAGTAAATGTTAACATCCATTTGTGTTTCTGACATCATATCCCTCAGAAAAGACATGTTACAACAAACCCTGTAACACCAGCAACTTTCTCAGTTTATGACAGCAATATTTCAAATATGCCCCTGTGTTGGGCCTCTGTCCCCCAATTATATCAGACTTTGTCCAGATGTCATGCACTAAGAGGTTCAGAGGTATGTTACATCATTATTTAGTGCCTTCATCCCCAGTGATGTAGCACACTCCCAGACATGTTATGAGGAAAAGGCCATAGACATGAGGCCAAAGCCTGAACATTCTATGGGAATCTGTATAGCTGAGATATCTGTGTATGTCTGGCCATTGTTAACAGACTGTCAGGATTGTGTAGCAGTGTAGTGTGTAAATGTTAGTTGGCTGTGCAGGGAGGGGGTACATGTGAGTGTCATGGGCCCTTTCTATCTGACTGTGCATGCTGCTCCAGTTTCTGGTGATCTATCAGCTGTATATTTTGTATGGGTAGACTGTGATATGTCCCATAGCACCTCAGGATTCCCACTACACTGTGACTTAGAGCAGCATATGTAGGTGTAGTGTGTTAGTGGCAAACTCACACAGTCATTATACTGTAGTGTTCAGTTGTTTACCAATATGTCGCTGTGACTGTGGTGCAATTGGTTGTTTGTATGGCTTTAACACCAGTGTCTGTTTTCCACTACTGTTACATCCCTGTAGTGCCTGTTATATTTGCTAATGTATGTGTAAGTCCACAGAGCTGATTTGGGATGGTGTTGTGTTGATCTGACTGTAGTTTGAACAGTGCTTGATGACATGCTTGGCAGCTCAGTGTAATTTCCCTAATGTTATGTTATGTCCAGATATTCATAGGATGTCTAGTTGTGTGGCTCATATCTTTTGCCTAGTACCCATAACTTGTATATTTCTGACAAATCAGTGGGATGATGGGAGGACTGTGGTCACTAACTTATGAGAAGCAATTGAGTGTCGGACTTGGATATTTCAGGCAATATACGTTAGAACAGTCGGTGTTACTGCAGCACCTTTCTCAGATTATCTACTCACATATACCAGATGCGTCCCTATTATCATGCCTTTGTCCCCCCACTTTGTCAGGCTTGGTCTGGATTCATTGCACTAAGGGGTTCTGAGCATACATGTCAACTGCAAGGCATTCCACAGGATGTCCAGATGTTTGGCTCATATTTTTGGTCTGTTCCACTAACTATTTGTATGTGTCTGGTAAATCACTGTGATGATCTGAGGAGTTATGTCAGTACATAATGACATATACCTTTCTGTTTCAGACCTCATATCCTACAGAAGATGTATGCTGAAACAAACCCTGTTACTGTAGCATCTTTATAAGTTTATAAATGCAATATTTAAAACATGTCCCTATTCATGGCCCATTGTCCTCCCATTTTGATGGACTTTGTCCAGATTTCCTGCACTAAGAGGTTGAGTGTTATGATTCTGAGGTATGACCACACTGCATGTTATATATTTATATATATATATATATATATATATATATATATATATATATATTATGTATATATTTTTCATATATATGTATCACTATCTATATATATATATATATCATACCTCCCAACCGTCCCGAATTACTCGGTTTTTACCGAGTTTTGGGGTCCAAATAATGGGGTGCCACGGTTTCCGAGTGGCACCCCTTCATTTCCGAATTTTCCCCGTTTTGTTTTAAAAGGTTGTATTTTTCCGCGGTTTCAGCTGACATCATCACGCACGTGATGACGTCAGCTCCACCAACCTGTCGGAATTGAGCTTGAGGGCTCACATACTCATTTCCGGCTGGTTTCTGCCTGGGAAGGACCGTTTGATCTCAACTGAGTCTGCGCAGGTCGATTGAATCGCGGCTTAGTTTGAATCTCAAGTTCTAAGCTGCTGCATGGGTGATTGAATGGTGGAAACTTCTGCAAGCGAGTCGGGTTGCTTTCTGCCCGGGAAGGATGACTCTCACTCATTTACTTGGTTCTGCCAGCGGCTCAAAGTCGAAGTAAGTGCCTGGGTACTGCAGACTAGAGCTTGAGTGAGCAGGAATTGGATCTGCGAATGGAGCGTGCTTCAAGATATTTTTATTTTTTCTCATGCACTGAATTTCAGGTGTATGTGTGTGTGTGTATGTGTATGTATGTATTGTGTGTGTGTGTGTATAGTGTGAATAGTTTTTAAATAGTCTCATTGCATTATCCAAAATAATCGACTAATATTTCCGTTGCTTTTGTGCACTATTTTCTGTTGTGTGTGGTGTTTTATCGCTGTTCTTACCCCTCTCCCCTTTTAGCACACGCGCACATACTGCAGAGATTATTTTATTTATTTATTTTTACATTGTAGGCTGACGCCCGTTTTCATTTGCGGTGGTGCTTGGGTTACCATGGATGCATCTTCTTGAGCTGGGATGACCTGTTAACTTTCACTGAGTAAAGCAGTCCCATAAGTGTACGGGTGGCCCGAAAATTTTTTTTCGTAGAAGCTTATCATTTCGGGAGAGTGCTGCCCTGTTTTTCCTTAATCCGTTTCCCCGTAGGTTGTATTTTGTGTTGAAAAGAGAGCTGGTATTCAGGTATTGTTTACCTAACCACGATATGAGCATACCTTACCTTACCTTTATATTTCTGATCTGCGATCTATGGTCCACCCCCTTTTAGAAATTAAATGAGATGTTCATTTTGCATGAGCTGGGCATGGGTAAGACTGGTTTGATTTTTTTAAGCAGTTCCTTTCCCTTCTTAGATTATCAAGTTGGCCTTTTCATGATATTACTTGCGCAGCGAGGTTGCCTGTCTGGTAAATGCTTATAGAAAAAAAGTAAAGCTCCTGTACATTGCAGTGTATCAGAGGCAAGCAGTGGCTGTTATTCTGTCTGTACTGTTTGTAGTGCGGGTAGGAAGGATTTACGTGAAATTATGAGACTCATCCTTTGTAAAAGTTTTGGGATGATGGTGTTACGAATGGCCATCCTTCTGGTTTGCATTAGTGTTGAATGGGTAGAGCTTTAGTGAGGTGAAGATTAATACAGAGGTGCAGTTTTTGTTTTCCACATCATATCTACTAAAAGTTTCTGAGGGAGCCAGGATGATTGTGGGTAAATAACTTGCATAGAAATGCCAGTTTCAATGTATACACACTTATTGAAGTCAGAGTACGTTAACTTTGGAGTTGATCACTTTTGTACAGTTGTTATGATTTAACAAGATTTGTGGTGTAGTATAAAGTGTAGTCTTTCTAGGAACATGACCCCTAAGGTAGGTAAGCAATAAATGTTTTATTGCAGTTGGCTATCACCATCAGTTGATGACAGTGTTGCTGCATTGTTACTGTAATGGTTTTATCTAGTAAGAGTAGGTATAGACTGAAGCCCCTACCAAATTCTCATTAGAGGGTGCTGACTATTTTGTGGGACCATGTCCTTAGGATTGTGTTGAATGTTCTTCAGTAGAACATGTTCCCAGCACACAGGGCTTGGAATGGACCTTTCCTAACACTCTGCTGAGCTAGAAAGATTGTAGCATTTTGTAACTCAAAAAAAAAGACCAAGTTTTCCAAGCTACCTCAACTTACCTCATTCAAGCTCTGCCATGACAATTGGATAGGCACATCTAATCAATTGGGGTGACAAATTCACCAACTGAATTCTTTGGGTTGCTTATGGTCACCTAGAGTGCCTGGCTGTTAATTACCTGTGAATATGTTTCCATTATTCTGATGTTGAGGGTTTTAGATTATTTCAGATGGGTATCTGGTATTGCCAGAACATAAAGGTACACTTTCTCCCCAGGCTTTCAGCTTAGAAACCTTATCTCTGAGTTTAATATGGATTAAACAAAAGTGGAAAGTCATTCGAAATATGTTGTATGTTAGTGTGTTAATCAACAATGTATTAGTGTATTGGTGATTTTCAAAAACGTCTTGTTTTACATTTACTTTAATTTCCAGTTCGTGCCATATTTTGATTGTCTGTTCTTCAGTTTGCATTTGAAAGTTGGTATCCCACAATCCCATTGGAGTGGGTGGGGTTAAATAATTATGTATGCAAATGTTATGTTAATCAGCGTACAGATTTGTACCTATTTTTCATGGGCCTTGTCCAGATTTTTGATGTTTCCAGGTTGAGAGGTATGATATATATATATATATATATATATATATATATATATATATATATTTATATATACAAATCATGACTGATTCCACAGAGCTTTTTCCCTAATGTTGAATGCCTCTATTGCATGATATTTTTGAAAAAGCAACTAAAATCCTTGCAGGTCAAATGGTGTAGTGGTACATTGCTCTGATGATAGTATACAGAGTTCTGGGTTTGGGATCTGCCACAACCGTCTACTTTGTTGCTGGGCAGAACAGAGGCTGATGGCAACAGAGTGATTAAAGTGGCTTTAAGTGGTTTTGTGTGACGCTAAGCGATGCCAAAACAAGGTTAGTCTGTTTTGACTTCACTTAGCTGTGCTTATTCCCACTTACACCCATGCTAATTTCTTTAAAAGAAAAGAAAAAGGGATGATAGAAAAGTGGTGAAAAGGGGCATGTGGAGGGGAAAAACAATATGACAGTTAGCTAGGGATGTGCAGGACAGGTGTAGGAAAGGTCCATAGCTGTCCATTTCTTATACAGCACAGTTGTGCATTTGTACAGAATTTGGAGGTGAATTTGGACACTCACACCCCAGAGAGAAAGGGATGAGGACAACAGAAATGTGTTGTCAAGCTAATTGGACCAGATTACATGTGTCCAGTGGACACGTGTGCAAAATGGACAGCTATGTATGGAGCAATTTTTTTTTTTGGGACAGATGTCCTTTTTTTAAGGTGCGAGTCGGATGTTGGAGAAGGATTGTGGGTAGCTGTGGGGAGGTAGGTTGGGTAGGGAGACAGACGAGACAGACAAGACAGCAGACAGGGGTGGTATATGACACATGAGGGGTAAACACCTTTGACAGGGAGGGTGGTTAGGAATCTGAAGCCCATGAGCCCCAAATGAATACAGTGGGACTGAAGTCCCCACCCATGTGCAATCACCACTGCACCTTCACGGCCCCAAAGGTGGCTGTGGTGGGGGCTGGACAGAGGGGCAATCTGACCCTTGAGGTGCACCAGGTGACCCTCCATCTGGTGCAGCTGGTCATTCAACTCTGTCTGGATGATGCTGTGCACCATATCCTGGGTGACAGGCTCCTGTCCATGCCCACTCCCAGGGGAGGACAGGCCCCATTCCCTGAGGTGGTTCTGCCCAAAGGTGGTGCAGGACCAATGGATGAGAAAATCCCAGGTTGGGTCCCAAATGTGCTGGGGCCCAGTGTCATGGCCAGATGAGGCAAGACAGGTGGATCCACCTAGATCTGCCTTCCCAAACATGCTATAGTGTTGTTTTTTTTTTTTTACAAAAAATGTTGGTTAGACATGAACAACACATTTCAAGGTTAGTTATAACAGCATGCATGGGAGTTCCAATTAACCCCATAAAACAGAGTTGAAACAATTGCATAGCAAACAGAGCACATGCATAAATGGAAGAGTACTATGCATTGTAACAGAATGCAGGTAACACTGACTGCAACAGGCCACCAACAATGGCATTTGAACAAGGTATTTTAACATGCAACCAATCAAATATATGAACAATAATAGAACACAAGTCTCAACATTAGGTTTGGAGAACAGCATACCCATAGTATATGAATAATAATTATTGATGCAGAGGAGGGGTGGGGGAAGAGACAAAAAGTCCATTAACAACTGTTTATGCTTCTATTTTCCACAACAGCACTGCTCAATACTCTATGTGCCTGCCCTCACTTTACATCTACCTATGACCCATAGCTTCTATAGCACAAACATACCTATTAAACTGTCAGCCTGGAATGGTATAGGGCAAACTGTGACTACTCTGGGTGGATGACTAGTGGGGACTCCTACATGTCAGGGTTACATATCTGGCACAGAAGGGGTGCCCTGAACTGCTGTTATGTGAGTGTGCTACTGGCACACTTTAACTGGTTTCCTATCTGTGTCCAGAGTTATTGCCAGCAGTGACCACTAGCCATGATAGCATGACACTTGAGAGGCATGTATCAGGAAGTGTGCATGTTGTATGTACCTATCTTGCTGTCATTTGCAGGCATGTGGTGGGACGGTCGAACAGTTGTACACACTTTATTAGTATACCCTTCATACAGCTACTACCAACATTTCCTTACTTGTAAAACATGTGGAGAAAATATCTGTTAGCACTACCTGACTGTTTTTACATATATTCCTGATTTCTTATGTGTAGATATGCACACATTTTAGTACCACTCCCTGGATTTAAGCCATGTCTGGGTGTGCAAAATAACAACTAAGCTATTTCTCATCACACTGAGCTTCTGGGGAACTGCTGTTTTTTTGTTTCACTGGATTCTGTCTATTAGTCTCTTGGTTAGAGAGTCTGAACCTGTAATCCTGTGATGCATGCATGACAGATAGTTAGTGGACTGTGCATTAATCCTTTGAATTAGTGCAGTCTAGAAAGCAATGGTTAACCCAGAGCATTTATATCTTGTTTTACAGCTCCATTCTAAGTCTACAACAACATACCAGAGTAAATATAACAGTTTGTGTTATAGATGTTAGAAAAATATGTATTAATGTGTGTATTAGTAATATGCTTAGTGCATTTTTATTGCTTGAAAAGGGTCAAAACATTTATCCTATTTCATACTGCATAAATCTGTACAAACTGCAGTTGCTTTCTGACCTTGTATTGTTAGCTAAAATCTTGCTTGTGCCTTAGAAAATTACTGTGAAGCAGGTGATTTCTGCTTGCGTTAGGAAAATAATGAATAGAACAATACTACTTGTATGAACTTAGACAAGAAGTTCCGCTGTGCTGTGAGATAATACACAGCTGTAGAAGTTACAGATAATTAGGACAAAGCATGCTTGAAAATATGAACTGCAATCAGCATTTGCTTGTATCTGAATTAGAAGAGTACCTTGAAAAGTAACACTGTACAATAGAGGCTTGTAAACGGATTAATGGTCACCAAGGCCAGGTTGTTTTTCTCAAAAGTTTCTCACAAATCTAGTCATGTCAGCAGAAAATCTGAGCAACATCTGCTGTAGAACAATGCTAAAAGTTGTGTTGATTACGTCAGCTTAGAAGGCCATGTCATGTGATGTAACCAGGCCCAAACCCACTGACAGACTTTTTCCAGAAATGGTTTGGGGGGGTGGGGTACCATCCTAATGAACATCCTGATTGCCATTTGTGTAGGTTTGCTGCATGAAAAGACTGATTAAAGACTTTATAGACATTTCAGTTTCTGAAACCTTATATCAAAGTACTGAGTTTGAAGAACTGCTAAAAGACAGAAAATGCTTTCATAAGTTTAAACTGAATGACTCTCTTAACTGCAAATCCTGAGTGGAAGAGGTTAGGAGAAGAAAACAAACTGTTTATGCTTATTTTGAAAGTAGAATAAACGTATTAATGGGGGAAATGTTAGAAAAATATGTATTAATGTGTGTATTAGTAATATGCTTAGTACATTTAGAGCTTGAAAAGGGTTAACACATTTATTCTATTTCATACTGCATAAATCTGTACAAACTGCAGTTGCTTTCTGACCTTGTATTGTTAGCTAAAATCTTGCTTGTGCCTTGGAAAATTACTGAGAAGCAGGTGATTTCTGCTTGTGTTAGGAAAATAATGAATATAACAATACTACTTGTGTGAAACTTAGACAAGAAGTTCCACTGTGCTGTGAGATAATACACAGCTGTAGAAGTTACAGATAATTAGGACAAAGCCTGCTTGAAAATATGAACTGCAATCAGCATTTGCTTGTATCTGAATTAGAAGAGTACCTTGAAAAGTAACACTGTACAATAGAGGCTTGTAAATGGATTAATGGTCACCAAGGCCAGGTTGTTTTTCTCAAAAGTTTCTCACAAATCTAGTCATGTCAGCAGAAAATCTGAGCAACATCTGCTGTAGAACAATGCTAAAAGTTGTGTTTGATTACGTCAGATTAGAAGGCCATGTCTTGTAAAACAGTATAAGAATTAACATACTTCCTGTTAATAGTTAGACAAATCCTTGTATTTGCATGTTTTTGTCTCCTTGCAGCAAGTAAATTAAAAGTGCCTTAATTGAACCTTAAGTGTATTGGTCTTTGAAGTTTTTTCCTTTGACAGATGTTTATTTCAAATCAATATTAGTCAGACAAACTTTATTTATTCAGTTAACACAGTAACAGTATACCTACTAGCAGTACACAATGTACTCCTTCTTATTTATTTGCACAATACACTGCAAAATAAACTTTTACTCATCAGCCTGTCGGCATACCCTCAGCAGTCTGTTGGCATGAGCTTTGATGTTACTAGGCCTCTCTGCTGCAGCTGTCAGGGAGAAAAACAAACATTATGCATACCTGTTTATCACATCCTCAGGCTAGAATTTGGTACACCTATATCTGTGATACTTACAAACTGCTGGAGCATGGTTGTCCCTGGCATCTTGGATCCACTGGTCCAAGATTACCCCCTTCCTCCACTTTAGGTCAGCATAGTGGTGCCAGACCTGTTCACCAGTTCAGTGGTTGCCAATAACACTGGTGAGATTGTGGGTGAGACAGTTCCAGGCCTCTGCTTTATATTGTGAGCCCTGGCACTGGCTCTGCAGCAGTCTCTCATCATGGTTACTTATGAGGAGTCCAGCCATGACCCTGGACTCCACAATGCCCCAGCACTGCACCCTAAAGTGTGAAATCCCACCTATGTCAGCCATGGTCCCCTCACAGGTTGAACTACAACAGGTACTGGCTGTGTTCCTGCCTGTGTGGTTTAAATATGGCCATATTCCTGCACTTTGACATCATTGGTCGATTTTGTAAATGTTAAGCACAGCTTAGCAGTGTGCAAACCCAGTATGCTGGTTTTAACAATGCTTAAAGGGGACATTGTTGAGCACAAATCCACTTAGCTGAGCTGACTGTTGCTTAGCATTCACAAATAAGCATTGCTTACAATGGCTAAGCATAGCTTAGCACTGCTAATCATTACTCACTTTTAATTTTTAAAAATATTAAAATAATGAATTAATTTAGTAAGTCTATATGATTTAGTTTACATGACTTCCCTTTATCTGCTTTCATTACATTACCAAGGGATGTGACTATACTTTGTGGGACCCTTATGTATATATGGGTGGTTTCACATATTATATGCACTCACACTTCCATTTTAGACCAGCTACACTACCCTGGTTGACAAATATCACTTACTACATCATTTACAACAACAACATTTTGACACTGCTTTCTTATGTAAAAATGAAGTGCCTGCCTTGGTACTCGAACCGTGAATGCCTGCATATAAAGGTGGGACTCTAACCACTATGCTATTTTGCATTAATATTTTAGCTGTGTATTTTTATTTATCTCCAGTAGGGTGTTTATGCAATGCTGGCCAGAGGACCATAATGCACACACCCACTCAGCTACACTTAAACATGCTTTAGTATGGAAAAAAAATTATTTTTATTTATTTAAGACCTTGTACAGCTTTGCTACTCTAGGAGGTTGACAGGTATGTCAGGCAGGCATCTGGGCATTCTCTAGACACCTGTACAGTTGAGAGCTTTGCCCATATGGCACTTTCAGATGGCAGATATTTGTGTTTCGGTCTTCATACCCTTCACGAGGTCCATGCTACTGCAAACCTCTTATTCTGCCAGCTTTTGGGTTTGTCAGTGGCATATTTATAATGTGCCCCTATTTTTTGGCTTTGTCCCCCCACTATTTATGGCTTTGTACTGCTTTATTGCTCTAGGAGGGTGAGAAGCATGTGAAGCAGGCATCTGGGCATTCTGCAGACACCTGTACAGTTAACAGCTATAGCTATATGGCACTTTCACATGGCTGACATTTGTGTTTCAGTCTTCATACCCTGCATGAAGTCCGTACTACTGCAAACCTTTTATTCTGTCAGCTTTTGGGTTTGTCAGTGCAATATTTAAAAATTGTCCCTTTTTTTTGGCTTTGTCCCCCCATTATTTATGGCTTTGTACTGCTTTATTGCTCTAGGAGTCTGAGATGTATGTGAGGCAGGCAAGTGGGCATTTTGCAGACACCTGTACAGTTAATGGCTATGACCATACAGATCTTTCACATGGCAGACATTTGTATTTCCGTCTTCATACCCTGCAAGAAGTCTATGCTACTGCAGACCTTTTATTCTATCAGCTTTTGGGTTTGTCAGTGCAATATTTAAAATATGTCCCTATTTTTGTGGCTTTGTTCCCCCATTATTTACGGCTTTGTAGTGCTTTATTGCTCTGAGAGGGTGAGATGTATGCGAGGCAGGCATCTGGGCATTCTGCAGAAACCTGTACAGTTGACGGCTATGACCATACAGCGCTTTTACAATGCAGGGGGTGTGTGACAGAACCTGTCACACATCCCCTGCATTGTTTCTTGCTCCCTAGCTATTTCAGTGTCCACAGACACTGAAATGTTCATTTTCTTTTTCATTTTAGTGTCCACAGACACTGAAATACTTTTAAAAAGTGCCATATGACACTTTCAGAGTGCAGGGGGTGTGTTGGATATGTATGCACTGCTTAGACAAACCCCAGCACTCATTCACTGTTTGTGTCTGTTTAGCCTTAACAGCAGCATGTCTTCATGAATATGCAAGGCACACTGCTGTTAAAGTTAAGGCTAAATGGACCTAAACCACTCTGTGCAGGAATAGTACTATTCCTACACAGAGTTTATTGAATCCAGGAGACTGTGAAAGATGATTGTTCCTGTAGTCTGAGTAATCATAGTTACCTGCAAGCCATTAACAGGGACCACATCTCAATGTTTTTCCTTGCATTGCTAGAGCATGTTCATATACTTGTGTACACCCTTACACCATTTTTACATTCCTACACTTATTGCAGTCTTTGGTATTAAGGAATGCTAATGATTTTACACCTCATTTGCATACTCAGAGTGCTCATAATGCTGACTTCGCACTATATGAAGGTAATCATGTAGCTGATGCCCTTGTATTATACTGGGAAGACTGTGTTGAACCACATAGTTTGATACTGCTAAAAAAACAACTTTGGAAAAATAATTTATTTTTACAGTGCTGCATTGTCAAGGTATGTTGCTATTAAAATAATGCTTTTATTTTAGCATTAGGTGAATTGCAGTAACCACTGAAAAGTGTTTTTATTATATATTTTTTTTCTTTTATCCTTTTCTTTTGGTATAGTCATGTCTGCATTTCTAAAATTATGGTACTGAATGCTATATGAGATTTTTTTAGTTTTTATGTCATTTGATGTTTGCACAGTTATTGCAGATGATTGTATCTCAACTATTAGGAAGGTCCGGTGTTTTACCTGTGTTAGCAGAAAAATTAAAATGTACTCTGTTAGTAGAATTCTACCAGACTGACCTCCACTGCAGTGGATATGACAGTTATAACAGTTTAGTGTCTCTAATCTAATGCTATATTTACAATTTTTATTGTTAATGGTGAAATCTATTACACAAGTTAAACCCATGTTATCTCCATTTCAGAAGTGTTATAAGATATGAGCTGATATTTAAGTTTTAAATATACTCCTTTTTGTGGAGGGAGTTGGGGTGAACTTGAGTGTAGTCATAGTAAGCAATTAACATGTTTAAATTGTTTACATGTATGTTGGATGCATGCAGTCACACATAACTGAGCTCACAGCCATGCTGTCTCTAAAGTCTGTATTCAATTTTGTGTCTGCTTTCTGTTTCATCTCATGCAGGAATATGACACCTAAGAAGAAATCTGTGCCCTGAAAGCCACAATGGTCATTATCAAGGCCTTATGTTGCCATGGAGTTTTTCTGTTAGGGAGAGGTAGAGGTGAGCAATCTGTCCTAGACAGGTTATGGCAGCAGGTGGTTGATGACATTAATGCTATCAGAGGGCATGGGAGAACCTACTCCCAGATACACACTGGGTAAGTGACATGATAACCTTTACCCACCTTAGGGCCACTGCAATTCCTTGGGAACAGGTGGCTACAGTGTGGGTGATCAGGCTACCGAACCATCACTAACTGAATAGGACGAGTTCCTGTCTACTGTCAGAGACCCATATAACTCAGAGTGTTCCAACAAAATCCTTGATGTTGGTGCAAATGTGGACGACACACCCAGAGTGACAAAAGCAGACCTTCCAGGAATGCAAAACACGTGTCATTGTTATATCTTTATATGCATTTTATATATATATATATATTTATATATATATATATATATATATATATATATATATATACATGCACACACAGACACACACACACACACACACACACACACATATATATTATACATATATATATATATATATATATATATATATATATATATATATATATATAGAGAGAGAGAGAGAGAGATAAAGATATATAGTAATATAGAAATAGTGGAGTTTGGGGATCATTCTTTCTCTTGTTTCATTTGTACTGTGTTACTTAGAAGATTTCTTTCTTTTCCATTCCTAACATATAGACACTTTTGGATTGCAGGTTGCTAGACCACCTGCACATGGTAAGCACACATTTGTTTATTTCTAATACTGTACACAGGGTAGATTCAGGCCTAATTGACAGTAAAGCTTGTGTTGCTTTAGCATCTGTAAAGATGTTTAACATACCTTTCATATAAGAAATATATGTGATCAGTTTTGTTCTACATTTTTCTGTCTGTTATGTTTATTGCTTGTTATCATAGTTGATCCTGAGAGTGGCATTATGGACCTCCTACTTCCTGATGTTGGAGTATTGATAGCCTCTGATGATGGTGGCATGCCTCTCAACTGTACCAATTTTCACAGACTGTCCAGATTTTTGTCTCATATTTTTGGTCAGTTTTTCATAAAATTGTGGTTTTCTGGCAAATTAGTGGCAAATAATTAAAGACTGAAGTTAGAAAATAATGACAGATATTTGAGTTTCAGGCATCATAACCTTCAGAAAATTCAGGCTAATGCAAAACCTGCTATTCTATCCACTTTCTAAATTTGTATGAGAAAATATTTAAAAATTGTACCTGTTCTGGGGTCTTTGTCCCACTTGTCCCACTTTTATTTATGGATTTGTCCAGATTTCTTGCTCTAAGAGGTTGAGAGGTATGGATGCTGGTGGTGATAAGAAGGCACAAGTCTGAGGGTGCAGAGGTCAGTCTGACACTGAGGTTGTGACTCCTTCATCCTCTGCCCATATTTCGGACACAGTCAGTATGCCTAAACATACCCATAACACAGAGACCTCTGACATAGGACTGGTTGAAGGTGGCACATATGATCATAAGATTATAGTTACTCTAGCTACAGAGCCAGTTGCTTCTCCCTGTAGCTATTGTAAGGGCATGGTGTCACACAGGAGTTTTGGCAGAGGTACTTGGAGGAGGCCTAATGTCCACTCTGCTCTTGATGGTGGTGGGTCATTAGGTGTCACCAGACTTATGTGTAAGATCATAGTGGAGGCACAGGCATGTTATATCCAGGCCTCGGAAGAGATAGTGTGATGACTAAATGTCATGTATTCTGATGTGAGTGACTCCCTGAAGTTTGTGGGCATCTCCTTAGACAGGATGAATGACACACTGGATCAGATAGTTTCTGTAATTGGAAGATGGTGGGCATCCACATGGCCATAGAGCTGCTAAATTTCCTGTTGTTAGCAGATGTGGCCATGCAAGATCCTGACCCCACAGTGACACTTTGTCCATTGTTCCGTCAGTGATTCCAGTGCCCATACCAGACATGGTAGGCCATGGGGTTGTGATTCTGGATATAGCCACGAGGACAGCTCATCCAGCAGATATCCCTCACATTTTGTAGCAAACCGACTTCTAGCCAGGGCTGTGGAAGTAGCAGTGCAACTCCTGTTAGAGATGGTTCTCATGGGGGGAGGTGATGATGGCTCATAACTGTCCGAGATGCCAGGACATAGTGCAAGGACAGTGCTTGATTGTGCTCATGCAGATGCAAACACACATAGAAAAAAAATGTAATTTGGCCAGACCACGTCATACACATGTAAACTATCTAAACAGCACTGCTTAGTGCTATACATCTGTGGTTACTGGTCCTGAATAGTGTATACTCGGGAAGATACATGTGTTTCTTATTTGCACACATTCACTTCTTTGGTGTTAGCCTTAACCTCCAACTCTCACCCACCCACCCTGTACAAAAGATGATGACTGTGTCCTGCCTTTTGCACATGTCTGTGAGACTTATAGTTGCATATATGTCTGATGCACAAAGTGGATAGCTAATGCTTGCTTATTCACAAGCAAGGGAGGGCTGGAATTTATTGAAGAAAACTGGCAAAGAAACCAAAGTATTGGAACCAAATAATTAGAGACGGAATGGTAATAGACTGGGAAGAGGCCAAGAATTTATTTGGACTGCAGGCTAGAGGTTGCCTTCCCTATCAAGGATTGATATCAGAGTATAGACAAAGAGAAAGAAGCAGAAGCAAAAGACCAGCACTAATAGAGTTTTTAGCAGAATCTAGAAGAAAAGCTGCTGTTAAAAAGGGATAATTAGTAGAGCATATAAAATATTACATGATCACTATAAGAATAGTTAGAAAGGATTGGGAAGAGAGATTGGATAAGCTATTCACAAATAAACAATGGAAGAATATATATTTGTCTTCCAAATACACAACAAAGTATAGAAGATTTAGGATCTTTGTCTGGAAGTATTTTCATATGCATTTTTATATCCCAGGTAGACACCACAAAGAGTTTTTCCTCAGGTATATAGCAAATGTTGGAGGTATGATGGAGAAGAAAGAGGTAACTGGGAACATATTTTTGGGAGTCTAATGAGTTGGCAGACATTAAAAATTCCCTGCAGTCTATTCTATGAGAAATACTGGGTGGATAAATTGATATAACTAAGGAAATATTTTTTTTAGCTATAATATTGGGAAAAGGGGTTGAGGATGGATGGATACAGAACCAGAATAGCCTAGACATAGTAAAGCCTTGCTGAGTCCAATTATACTGGCTGCCAAAATACAATTACTAGAAAAACGAAATCAAAGTCTAAACCAACTGTACAGAAGAAGTGAATATAGTAACAGAGATAAAACAACTGGAAATGGGATCTTTAGAAAAGGGTAGGAGCAAATCGCATAGAAAAATGAGAAATGTGGGAACAGTACAGGCACAATAAAGTTTTGGAGGAGGAATGAGGTTTAAAAGAAGATAGGATTTGAATGAGCTATTTAATGTTTGGCTGGCAATGACTGGATAGATTGTAAGTGATGTATAATCACTAACTCAAACAAAACTATAACAAAACCAAAAACAAAAAACATCACCAGTCCACTGAACCTGTTACACTTTATTGGAAAACATACACAACTAAACACTTTCTTCTAAGAAGATTTATTCAGAGAATACAAGGAATTATGTTGGTAGGTTAGGTTTAATTCTTCTTGTGTTCCTGGCATTAATGAAACAACGTCTATTTCGAGTCTCTTAAAAATAAAATCTAGTAGGGTATGATTATTTATATTGTTACTGTTGTGGCTGACATCCATCAGCTTACATGTACATATTTAGTTACTTTCATTTTATTAACTCATATGTACATATACATTTTTTATATTTACAGTCTTAAATATTTATACATTTTATATATATATTCTTTATATATATATATATATATATATATATATATATATTCTTTATATATATATATATATATATATATATATATATATATATATATATATATGTATATATATATATATTTTTTTTTTTTTTAACCAAACACCAGGTTTTTCCTATATATTCATTTATACAATACATGTATTATTAATATATATATATATATATATATATATATAAAATACATGTATATTGCATTCCTTTTATAGATTTTTACATGTGTTCTTCAAGGATATTTATTTATTTTTTTCATATTCTTTACACATTTCCTTAACAAGCTTGATATCAGACATGGTTCGGACACGAGTTGCTAATATGCTCTTGTTTTATTCATGGTGCTGTATTTTACCTTTAAAATGTTTTTATTCATGATTGGTCAGGCTAATTGGTATTACTTTTTGATTGGTTCACTATCTTACCTCTCAACCTCTTAGAGAAAGAAATCTGGACAAAGCCATAAATAAAAGTGGGACAAAGGCCCAAAAATAGGGTGCATTTTTAAATATTGCTCTTACAAACTTAGAAAGTTGATAGAATAACAGGTTTTGCATTAGCATGAATTTTCTGAAGGGTATGAAGTCTGAAACTCAAATGTCTGTCATTATTTTCTAACTTCAGTCTATAATGATTTGCCCCTACTTTTCCAGAAAATCACAGTTTTATGAAAAACTAATCTAAACTATGAAGCAGAAATCTGGACATTCTGCAAAAACCTGTACAATTGAGAGGTATGTTCACTATCTTTTAAACTAATGAATGACTTCTCCATTTTTTAACCCTGAAGAAGTCTTAAAGCACTTAGTTTTATATATTTTCCAATAAAGTGCAACCGGTTGGTGGACTGGTGACATTTTTGGTAAGTGATGTATAATGTTTGCAATGAAAATATGCCAATATGGTTTGTTTTCATTTATATACATGTATGATTTCCTATGTCATAAGTGATAATTTGCCAAAGCTGATGGTGCTGCCTGTGGTCCTTGAAACTGTGGTCCTGCCCCTAGATGTCATTGTTGATGCTGTTTCTTGAGTATTATATTGTGTAATGTGGCACAGACTGTAAGCATTTTGGCAGAGGTGATTGAGTTGTACTGCTGTGCTCCTCCTGATGTGTCTAGACAATAGAACCCTGAATTCAGCAATCAAAACACACATTCTGTGATATTCCTAGTTTGAGCATGGGCCTCGTTGTATCCTTGCTCAACTGGGTTGTGAAGGTTTCTCATGGTTGTCATGAGCTAGGGCACCAGAGCATAACCTTAATCCTCCACTAGATGCAGTTGAGGAATGTCACCCCCTAGCAAACCTAGTTTACAGCTCACAAGTATGCTATATGTGTGAGTCATGGAAACTATCTGTGTTACCTGCATAGAAACTGTCGATGATCCCTTGGGCATTACAGACAACTTGACAGTTTATTGAGTGGAAACCTTATCTGTTTGATGTAGCTCCTCCCCTATTCCTGAGGTGGGGCTTTTATTATTATGTGTGTGCAATCAATAGCCCCCAACACTTCAGAGAAGTGTGCTACTACATTAAATTCCTGCTTGGTTCTTGCTCTCTCCACTGGGCATAGTGGGAAACAGATATGCTTCCTTGCATGTAGTAGCATTGCATCTAAAAACTGATGTAATATTCTAGAAGCTGATGCCTGTGACACCCCTAATATATCTCCTGTGGGTCTCTGAAAAGTACCAGTAGCTAGTATACATAATGCTACACAAACCTTTGTTCCCACTTGGATGGATTCTCCATGATTTTCCTGAAGCCTGAGGTGGGGGCAGCAGAGGTTGCATGTTTCTATGAGTGTTTGCCTGTCTACACTGTATCTGTCAACAGTTTCTGTTTCATGCAGTCCATGAAAAGTCAAACGGGGTCAAATCACCCATCTTGCCTGACGTTTGGCAGCAGCAGTACTGTGATTTAAAACTGTTGCACATATATCATAATAATTGCACTAGCAACCCCTAACATGTTTTTATGTTTTTTTTATGTGTAATCCTGCCTGTATTCCTAAGAGCTTAACCCTCCTGATTGTGCTGTCCTTTATATACATTGCTTGCATGCTCAGTGTCATAATGTTTATATCTGTCAGGCATGTAGCTTGACCAACAGACATCTTGAACAATGGTATATTAAGTTACAGCTGCCTTGTAATTTGTTTCTGTGAATATATGCTTATGAAAAATACAAAACAAATTGAGGCAAAACTGATTCATATATTCAAGATGAAGAAAAAAATGTTGAGGGACACTAGGTGAAAATAAATCTTTATGCTGATCAAAATGACAGACTAGGTGGTGAATGATTAAAAATTTGATTAAAAGAGACCAGAGGCAATTTTGCATAACAAAGAGGACTTTTGAAAGCATACATATAGTGACAGAATTTGGAAATGGCTAATGAGAAAATATCTATGACCTAGGCATAAAAGCAAGAGGACCAGCAAAGGAACCCCAGGGAAAGAAATTTGAAGAAACAATTGGAAAGCCAGGATGAGGTCCTGCTGAGGAGAGCTAATATGACTTCAATATGACTTGTATAGAAGGAGCCTGGATAGTGAGTGGGGTTAATCTGAGCTACATGAAGGAGACAGTGGGATGACTGTAGACTACCATGAGGTTTTACACAGACAGAGAAGCAAAGAATTCTGATTCTGACCATAGAGGAAGCCAAGCCTGGTGAAAGATTGTTGAGGGCCTCTCATGTCCTAGAAAAATGGTCTGTGATTTACTAGGCACTTTGGCCATAACACCAATGCAGCCCTTCAACATTCTTGAACTATTATGGCTGCTTTAACTTAATCAGTATATAGCAAGATATTAGGCTTGGGCCCTCCATTTAGCAGCCCTACTTTGATATGTTTTTCATTATTCAGACCCCCCCATGGGCCACTTATTGTGTGTGATTGGTATGATTCTGTATGCAAGTGAGTTAGATGACAGCCCTGCACTACCACTGCTCTTATTCCCTTGGTTGCCTGATCCCATTGTTAGTATCCATTGGGCCTTTCTCCACTCATCTCAAGAAATGGGTGATTTTGCCTAGTCCGCACTAGTCTAACCAGGGTCAGCCACTGCCCCCCCCCCCCAGTTATACTTGTATACGTAATACATGGAGACTTTCTGAGCCTTAGCTTTGGTGATCTTGCCCACACCTAAGTGCCTGTGGTGGTTTCAATGAGCTTTACTTTCTGCTTCAAATTCCTTGAGTTTATTTAGCATCCCTCCTCACTGGCACAGCACTTGTCTGCCCTAATCTGACAAGATAATGGTATCCTGCACTAAGAATACTTTGTATCAAGCCATAATGCCTTTCCTGAGACTTGCATGAGATAGGAGTGTCTCTCCTTCCACCACTGGACCATGGGTGGTCAGTTCTCTACTAAACATATTCCCATGGCTGTTAAATAACACCTATAGCCTCTCATCATTGTTTATAAACTCAACTGCCCTGCTATGAGGTGATTCATAGCTTTGATACTTTGGCCCTAAGCAACAGGATCACATCTTTTCTTATTAACTGGTTGGCTGATAGCCATCTTTGGCTCTAACTGGTGGGCTCTGAAACGATTAACAAGGTATGCAGAGCTCACCCACTGGCTGGCACCATGCCATCCAACTATTTATTAAACTTAGTACTTATTGTGGACCTTATACGGGTGTATCCTCTTATTCTACTTATTTGTTGACATACACTGGAATCCCAGGTCTAATTGGCTATTAGCTAATGCACCCATCCTCTGACTATCCTCGCAAATTATTTTTGCTTAGTGTTTTTTCATCACTGACTCTGTTTTACTTTCAGTAAGCACTGTTTCCTCTCCTTTCAGTTATCATAGCTATTGCCATTGCCATATTCAATCAGTACCTTTATACTCTACTCTCCACTGAGCCCCGCACTGGTTAGCTGTCTTATACCATATGCCTCCAAAAAGCCCCTAACTCAGTTTGTCAATTATTTCCCCCATTGTATTGACAGACTCTGTCATAGTCTCCCTTTTAGCAGTACGCATTGTCTGCACATGCCCTCTGTCATTCCATCCTCCATTTGCTAGTTCTGCTATAGGTCAATGCATAAAAAAACACATAAGTCCCAAATACTAACCTCATTTCTAACAAGATAGGGGGTATGCTTACCTTATCAGATTGTTACAGGCTTCTGATCAATCTTTCATGATCAGTATAGCAGTCTTCAACACTCTTCTACCAGTTCTGAAGTCTCTCTCTCTAGGATTGGCATATTCTCTGTCTCGCTTTCTCTTTCTCCCCAAAGGGGTCTTGGTGTTCTATACTCAACTTACAGTCTTCTTCACATGACTCAGTTTAATCTCCACTTCCCCAGGCTATTTTCAGCAAGGCCATGATGATGGTCATCCTGTTTGGTTTGTCAAGCAAGTCTTTTATTGTTGGCCAAACATACCTCATGTTTCCATTTCTTAATACCCCTACTTCTGTTTGGTCTGTAAACAGGCTATTGTACCTTTTACCAGCAATGTTTTGTTTGTCTAGTTGGTTCTTCTCACATTGGCAATGGCTAATTCTTTTCCTGAGCTGACTGAGAGAATCTGAGATTACAGGTAACCTCTTACTGATTTAGAATATCATGTGTACATCATTTGAATCTATTGCCTTGTTTAAACTCAACAAATTTTGATTTATTTTGCTGTGTTAATTTTATACTTCTTCGTGTGTCATCAGCCAGCAGAAAAGCCTGAAAAAGTATGTAATTTTAGATGAAAGAAATAACTTTTATTTAAGAATAGTAAAGGGCAGTAAGTCTGCTCAAATTCCAGTAGGCTCACATTTTACATTTTTATTTTTTTATTCAGAATCTGGGCATTGTATATTTATTACTTTATTGTTGGATCCTAAGTGGTCCCAAAGAATTTTAAAATAGTCACTAAAAATTAAAAGTTCTTTAGGTTACTGGGAGAAAGTAAGCAATAATTTATTTAAGACATGAGTATTAGGTTACTGGGAGAAAGTAAGCAATAATTTATTTAAGACATGAGTAATCTGCAAGACATAAAGAAAGATCCAAAATAGGAAAAAGACTTGATCAAAAATCAGTTTGTCTGGAGTAGCACATTGTATATTAACACCTAAAACAGAAAATGAACAAAATGGATGGAAATTGCTGGAGTTTATCTAAAGTTAAAGCGGTAAGTGGTGTATATCAGGACAAATGAAAGGCAATGAAAAAATAGAAAACATGGAGATTTCAGACTTTATATAAGTTTAATATTAACACAAAGGATGTGTGCTATTTCCTTCCAGTAATAAATGAGATGTTTGCACTTTGCTTAATGGTGCACTTTCTGAAAATTACCATTATGCAGACATTTAAATCAATGGAAATAGAAATGATTTTTAAGATGTTTGTTACAATTAATATAATGGTTTCTGTAAAAGTTTATTAAATTATTCCAACATTAGAAGGCTGATTTTCCGGAGTGTATCTGCCTGAGTGTCTAATGTTTGGTCAGAGTTTTATTATATCAGGTGTTGAAATGTTACAGCAAATCCAAAATCAGGTGTACTGGCTTTTTTTAGTGAGATTATGTTACAGCAAGGTTTTTGGAAATGTAATCTTTCCCCACTGTAATGAGATCTGTAATTGGTATGTACAATTAACAGGGGGAATGCATGGCACAGACCCCCACATGTGGGAGATAGGAGGCGTGCTTGCTTACACCCTGCAGAAAATTTAAGTTTTTTTGATCATGTAATAGTTAGCGGCTCGATGATTTGTGTTTTGGAATTATGACATGTCTACAAAATGCCATAATTCCATCTGCCCCTACTCTTACATAGCAAACTCTAGATTAAGTAGTCCAAGGAATTTGTAATATGCAGTGCAACCATGAAATTATCTTGGTAACAGAGGAAAATGATGGGCAACACTTACAGAATGAAGGGAAATTTGTAAACTGGAAAATGAGTATTTAGGATAATCACAGGCAACTATTCATTTTTGAAGGATAAAAGTTGTGCATAGTACAATATCATAGGATGATATGACTGCCCTGTCAAACTAGTAGAATACCACAGGATGATATGATGATAAATAGATATACCTTGACTAGCTCAGTTACATTTGGTGTATATTTATGTGTATAAGTACTTAAAAGAATATTCCGATCTCCCATATGGTTTACCTACATGAGCTATTTTTCTCCCTATATCACTTAGACATTTTAGTAACCAGAAATCCATTAAGTGCCTTATTATTTCTTCACTTCTGATTTCCCTGTCATGAATGTTAAAGGTCCTACCATTTTTTGCCAGTTCATATTTCACTTTGTTTCAGAAGGGATGCTATCTATGCCTACATGACCTAGCTTAGACATTGTACCTGTGTAATTTTTAGTATTACTCACCTCCTGCAGTAAGGATTTCAAACTCAAATGACCATGGAACTTGTATGAGGCTAGAGGACTCAGCTGAGGACAGCAATCTCCAAAATGAAAATGTAAGACAATCAGTTCAGTTAGAAATGTAGTGTAGTAGCTTCTTTTACCTAAAATATGCTAGGTTTTGCATTTCTTGGGGCATGAGGGTTGTGGGTTTAAAAACCCTGACTAACACATTTATATCTGAGCATTGCCTTGCTGAGATTAGTTAAGCTTTCCAAATGACTAGTTCTTGGATAAATCTCCACGTGAAGAACAAGGATGAGTTAGTTATATAAAAGACATTATCATCTGTTCAAAAGTGGTAATTTCTGCCACAGAGAAATAATATTGCTGTTATGCTGAACTTGTCAAGTTTGTCACCTCAGGAACAGTTTGAACGATCATGTGGGTTTAATTAAACCAATTTCCTCTGAGGAGATAATAGATACAATTAATAATTTGAAACCTCATAAAGCTCCAGGACCGGATGGTCTGACTGCAGAGTTTTACAAAACTTTTTGTGATATGTTAGGTAAAATACTTCCACATATATTTAATTATATAATCAACAATAAAATTAATGATCCACACTTTAATGCTTCGAAAACAATTCTTATACCTAAAGAAAATGCAGATCTTCAAAACCCGGATAACTATAGGCCTATTTCACTTTTAAATATAGACATGAAAATTATGACATCTATTTTAGCTAATAGATTGAAGAAGGTAATAAATTTAATAACATCTAATGAATAAGCTGGCTTTATAAATGGCAGACAAACTACTGATAATACGTTATCACTTCATACACTAATTTCTTATGCCGGTCATAGAAATCTTTAATGTTTATGCACTCATAATTGATGCACAAAAAGCTTTCGATAGAGTTAATTTAAAATTTTTGTTTGATATTTTACCATACTTCAATATACCCCAAGACTTTATTTTAACATTAAAAAAACTATATAATAATCCTTATACAACTTTATACATTAATAAAAACTTTTCTAAAAGAATACAAATTAAGAATGGAACCCGTCAAGGCTGTCCGTTATCTCCTATATTATTCAATTTATACTTAGAACCATTATTTTTACATTTTAAGCAAAATACATATCATAATGCCCCAATAATATATGGTATTAAAATGCTCATGGCTGCTTTTGCTGATGACCTTAATATTTACTGTACGACGCCTGTTTCAGATACCAAGAAAATACTAAAAGCAGTGGAAGAATTTGCAGAAATATCTAATTACAAAATAAATTAAAAAAAACAATTTATTTCCTTTAAAAACGCCTAAACCCTTTTCGCTTTTACCATTGGTAGGTCAGTTAAAATCCGAAGAAAAAATAAAATATTTGGGTATTGTTTTTTCCACAGATAATAGAGATTTCTATGTGAATAATGTTAAGCTGATTTGGGATCATATATTGTCTGATTTAAAAAGATGGAATAATCTGAAATTACCAACAATGGCAAAGGTTTCAATCATTAAAATGAATGTACTCCCCAGAATATTATATATTTTTCGAGCTACTCAAGTCTCAATTTCTAAGAAATTCTTTAAACAAATTCATATGGAATTAGCTAGATTTGTATGGGAGCCTAGAAAAACTAGAATATCTTATGACAAATTGATGACTCCGAAAAATAAGGGAGGTTTAGACTTACCTAATTTTTAATTATATTATTTAATAATAAACTCTAATAGAATTTTAAGAGTGGTTCATTTTGACATATCCAGTAGCAAATGGTCACCTAAGTGGTTGGTTCTGAATTATAAACATGCTGTTAGGTTGGGTATTAACTCTAAGGCATTACCCTTTTTAAATAAAGATACCTTTAAATTGTATGCTTTGATGGAGCATATTAGGTTATATATAATATCGTTACAAAACCTGTTTTTAATCATTAAATCTTTTGCAATATATGATGACTTTCCAACCCTTTCACAAGAATCTGAATTTGAAAATCGGTAATCAATTGATAGATCTTAAAAAATTTCCACTTATAGTTGATTTAACCGTACTTGATCTATATCATTATCTTGGTATCTCAATACATGACACGTTAAAAGAGATGAGCCTTCCTAACTCTTATTTAATTATAATGAGGCAATTAAAGGATCTTTCCATAAGTTATTTTAGTAATTTCAAAATTAAGGAAGAAGATTTAACTAATTGTTCAAATCTATGGCAAACTCTTATGCAGGACTCTAAATATATAACGTCTTCATATAATCTGGTAAAAGACGTGAAATATAAAAACCAAATACTCTTATCAAAATACTGGAAGGATAAAGTATTACTGATTGATGATAATAAAATATTAAAAGCAATTAACCTAACCTTAAAATCAGTATCTCTTCAAAAGTTATTATTTACTCAGCTGATGATATTTAACAATGCTTATTACACTCGTCTCAGTCTGCATAAATTTAACTCCAAAAATTCACCTAAATGTCCATATTGTATTGATCAAACGGCTGACCTTTTACACATGTTCTGGAGCTGTAAATGTATATTTAAACTTTGGAACTCTAAAAATTCAATTACAAAAAATGGGTTATCAACATTCCACACTTTCCTGGGAGTTTATGATTCTTCATATCCCTCCGAACAACTTGGACAGATCCCAAATGATCACACTTATAAATATTTTCTTGTTAATGAAGCTTTATATAGCTACAAATTGGCTGAATCCATCTCAGACTTCATGGGAAAACTTTAAAAGTGTAGCGATAAAACATATTCTAGCACATAAATTATTAATCAAAGATCATAAGAAAAATATAAATAATCCGAAAATATGGGAGCAAATCTTTAATATTGTGTTGTCTTAATGTTCTAAATCCAGTTATCCCCTGGAAGTACATACTTAATTTGGAAGTCAGTATTGATAAGCCTGTATATTGATACTAGATCTTTTAATACTCTTTTTCAGAATTTTATTTCAATGTATAATGATCTCATTTAACTGTTGGAAGCATTCATGTATATAATGTATATATATTGTAGTATTGTATTAACAATTGGAAAAATAATAAAGATTTATTATTGAAAAAAAAAAGGAACAGTTTGAGCGAAAATCTGGTAATTGTTTAAGGAATACATGTTAGACTACTTTTGAACATTTCACTTTTTAACCTTCTTGCTTTGACAAAGGTTAAAATGTATAAAAGCAGCCTTCAGTTAACACAATTCAGAGTCATTCAGCCCAGAAAAAAAATATCATGGCTCATAGAGGCTATGAAGTTATTGATTCATAAAAACATCAAAAAAAAAAGTCTTAATTCTTTGAGTCATATAAAGGAGGCAAAACTGCACTGTGAGAGAAAAAGAAAAGCTAAGAAAATCTTTTTTTTTTCTTTATTCTTTTGTTGATGAAGTTAGTCCCAGTAGGCCTATGGCTTGTCTTCTGTGGAGGTTCGAGGTTGTAGTTTTACTGCTAGAAAAATTTGGCCAAGATATCAGGGAACTTTTCTTCCTCTTGTTGATAGCTGTTGCAAAATCTTTTACACCCCCATGAGCTACCACCAACTCAAGCAGATGGGGTTGTGGTTTAACATCTCATCTAAACGAAAGTAGCTACAGGAGTGCAGTACTCCATTAACCTGGTGTGGGAATAGAACCAGCAGGTTTCTTCACCAAAGACAAATGTGCTACTTGTGTCACAGACTGTTATGCCATAGGCAACTCATTACTAGGGCATTTCCCATAATGGCCATTTTGTGAGTAAACAAATTAAAATATGCACAACATTGACAGAGATTCTGACACATTAGTATAGCACAAAAAAACTAATGACAAAACATTTTTAGAGTATCTGGGTGGACATTTCCTTTAACTCCACTAAATGAGCTGTGTGTGGTTGCTGTGGACAGAACTGCTGTTAACATATTCACTTCCTGACACAAAAACATAGCTTATATGAACTAAGGTTACATCCACTGAAGATTAGGGTTGATGTGGAGATGGAGGTTTGCAAAGGCTTTGTGACAATAGAAGAGAAATGTGTGAAATAATATCACATCTGCCTGACCTTGGTGAGGATTTTTCAGATGTGAAGTTCATGTTAGACAGTATGGCTTCCTGAGCAAATTAAATGCTTATGTGTGCACCACTTCATTAATGTTGCTAATGGATATGCAGGGAGACAAGACTATGTTTCAGAGGAGATAGTGCAAGCAAACAAAAAGACCGTAAAAGATTTTGAAGCATAGAGTCATCAGAATAACCTTGCCTTGACTGGTCTGGCAGCGAACAATAATCCTAGCTTGATGAAGGAATTATTGCTGCTCACCTTATTGGCAAGTCTCTTCTGGCCTGGTTTAATGCAGAACAACTCATGGAGCTCGCAGCAGTCAGCATGCTGCTATCAATCCTTGAGCTACACTACTTAAAGCATGAGGTGCACATCCCAAATGTGAGGGAAGTCAGTGCTCTTTTTTACAAATTCTTAAGCCTGCATTTTAAAGAACTGGATTTAAGAAGTTTATGTGTACAAGAATACCATTCAAGATGTCAGCTGTTTGTGGTAGGTGTCAAATCACATTCCCTTTATATGGTTGTGGTTTAAGAGGTAAAGCTTTCAGGCTGGAGTGACATAAGAACAAGCTGCCAGATTTGTTCACTAAGGAATTGGTATAAGACTTGGACAGGGATTCACAGAGACATTCTGTACTTCTGTGCTTGCCTTCTGCAGCTAAGCCGCACTGCATGACAGCAGAGAGGCATTAAACATCCAGACCAAGACATGATTTACTTATGTGCACCTAGTTGTGCTGCAGGCTCTAAAAATGAGCAGTACAGCAACTATGCAAATGGATACATCCATGCAGTAACACTACCTAAGTAGGCAATCTGTGCAGCGAAACCCATATCCTTAACAGCAGTGATCTAGTCACAGAGCAGTTGCATGTCACCTTCTGTGATTTGATTTCACATGAAGAGAACAATATGAATTTACAGACCACTAAAACTGAGGTATTAAGCAATGCAGGTATTATGAGGCTGTGTGTGCTAGCATGTCCCTTGGCATGGTGACACAAAGCACTAAAGAATGCTGAGCAGTGATACAACTGCAGTGTTGCAGTGTCTACATTGGTGAAAGGGAGGGAACAGAGTGCACAGGAAGGAGGGGGAAAGAAGGAGGAGGACAACATAAGGAGTCTGCAGGATGGGGGAGAGTAACGGTTTTCATGGACAGGGCTCATTTTTTCTTTGTATGAAAAGATGGTACAAGAGGGAAGGGGGAAGGGAATACAGGGTATAAGAGAGGTTAGGGATAGTGTGCCGGGTCAGGCATACACAGAGTAGCACAGACAATCAAGAGTGAAAGCGCAGACACAAATATGGGTAAACATGGAATTAATGGATACAGAGTGGAGACAAATGGTGATGTGGAGGGTTGGACAATGCACAGGGCATGGATCATGGCACAGTAGAAAGGAATCACACATGGCTAAGGATTAGCTGGGCTATGAGCAGCACTGTGCTATCTGCCTCCCTGAAGTAGGGGGGGCATTACAAGTACCTATCACCATAAGATGGATCAAGGTGGTCTGTTATATGCTCCATAAACAAATCTGATGGCCCAAAGGTAAAGGCAGGCTGACTGACTGAATATGTACTTCATTCTAGGAGGCTCTCTGTTTGGGTGATACACATGTGCACTGCTCTCTCCACCACAGCCTCCATGAGACTAGATTTATCATCCTTATGAACCACAAATAAAATCTCAGCAGAGCAGAATTTGGTAGAAGTGCCTGCTGAGCAAATCTATCATCCAGACATGAAGTATAAAGACACAAAAGAATGTTTGACATAATAAAATATATCCTGTCAGTAGACTGAAAATGTTTAACATGCCAACACTTGTGAGTGGAACTAACTGAGACTGGCCACAAGCCTTTTCTGCTTCCTGCAGTAGTGCAGTAGATAGCATGTGATCTTCTGCTCATGTTGAATCAGAAAAGACACATGAGAGATCTAAGAATACTTTTTGGAAAAATGCTAGAATAGCATGCAAGTCACAATCCTACACATATCCCCTCTTAACTGTGTGACAGGTATCATGCAAGTACATGTCTCCTGCAGAAGTTACCATACATAAGGAGGAAAATTACACTGTTACACATGGGAGCACAGTAGGTAGTGCACATTCACTTTGAAATAGTAGAACATAACACCATCTCATAACAGGCCCCTGCAGATATCAATATAATAGTGGCCATATTGCCTGAAGTACCACTACCATCACTTCCTGACGGAATATTTAAACATATATTTTCAAGCTGACCTTTACAAATGATTATCAATAGCAACAACACTTCCAAACAAGTAAATGGATAACAGAGAAAGAAAAACTAGAAAGTTATCCACATGCTGTATCATTGAGTGATATTCATTAACTACTCCTTCCAATGCATAGAGATCATCAGAGTTCCTGTGTCATAATCCATAAAAATGATGTCTGCATTGTTCCCCCTTCCTAGAGATGCATGTGGCTGAGGACAGCTTATTAGCCAGGTCCTACAAGGCATAAACATTTTTAGAGGCACCATCATATGGGTTATTCTTCATGTACCATGCAAGCACTCTCTGACAAACACTGGCAGAAGCTGTCATTCTCTCAAATCTCCTCTGAAAATGGTGTCACTTTCATGAGGAGCAAAACGGTAGCCTGTGAATCATATTTACAAAGTAATTTCTGAATTGCAGTTACAATAACACAGAGCTACACAGTACAGCAACAAAAGCCCTTGTACAGGTCTCCAGCATGAGCTGACAGTCATGAGATAGCATGGATCAGCACATGCAGCAAACTGTGCTTTATGCTGCATGACAGAAAAATAAAGTGACCCAGATACAATCATGCTACCTGACCTAATTTGCCTATATACCAATCCAGCAGGTATAAACTTGGGTTGTTTTAGAGGCATGCCATCTTTTTGTATGGTAGGTCATGAAGATTTTGAAAGCCATATTGGGTATTTACGCAGTAGTATTTAAAGACATATCAGCAATTCTTGGACCTACAGGCAGACCACAAGAGAGGCAAAATACTCAGAAGGTGTGTTCTATGCTGTTTTTGTTTTCTCGCATAAGGATACACACCCTTGCACTGATTAACCAGTTTCACCTTGTGTTTGTGAGGTATATGCTAAGAAGTTTACTTTAAATAAAACTGTGGAAAAGCAGAAGCTGTGTTATTGTTTTTATTTTCCTTCCAAAGAATGCATACATTTACACTGGAATTCACATTAGCATAGGCTAGAAAAATGTTTTGTGTCTCATGTATTTTCTATTTGTAGATTATACTGGAAACAAGGTAGCAAATAATATCAGGACAATCTGCCCCTGCATATTCCTGTCATTATTATGGTGAATCTAATCTATGTGGCAGCCTGTGGGGGTGTGTATAACAGTCCTATGCCTGCACACTGATATTTCTCTCTACTATACTAGGTTAAGTCTGTTCACTGATGTTTATCCAGTTACTCCCTCATGTTGACACCAGAGATGACTGATGTACCCTACAGATACCTTTTGGTGCTAACAGACCAACCCTATTGGAAGCATGTGTGTACCAATGTATAAAATATACATTTACTGCATGTATTCCCATAATAGTCCATACGGCTGTTGCATGACCTAGCCTCTATAGCTGTTCATGTGAAAAAAGTAAAGTCAACAAGGTTATTCCTTTTACTGTAACCATCATCTTGCAAGTGTCAGTGGAATACAGTCTACATCTCAATATCATGTGTTCACAGGCATCTGCATGCTTCATGTCTACAGGACAATTAGAACATCAAGGTCTGGACAATTACAGCACTGCAGAGAATAATGTCATTCTACAGAAACAGAGAACGTATGGATGGTATATGTTAGAAAGTGGTTGGGTGCTAACTAGCCTTTATGGAACCACCTGTAGCAAACATTGATTCATGACATAATCTCTGTGGGGAGCACAACCACACAATACAGTAATATTTTAAACATGTTACTGACATGCCATGCCACACTATGAAAAATAATTGAAAAGTACCTAAGAGGTCAGCCATGGTGGGTCACCTGAAGACAGCATGCTAACAGAACTGAAGAGGAGAATTGATGTCCTTGAAGAGGGGTAATGGTTCTGAGATCATCCATGAAGAAGCATGCACTGGTTTAAGGATGGACCCACCACCATGTCCCCAGCATAAACCCTTGTGGGGTGATACACCAGGTTAGAATCACATTCAGCTGTTTTCCATACAATTGCAGTGAACATACAGACTGTAGGCCACCCACAGCATGGATAATGTGTATGCATTGTTACCGGAATATTAAGCATCCAACCATTTCAGGATGGTAGCGCAAGTAATTGCCTGGTATGCCCCATTTGGATATCATCAGCATGCATGCCTTGTGGGGGTACCATTTTGGTACAGGTACTTAGCTCAACCCAATGTTTCTTTTGCTGTGTATTCATAGAGCAGAGCACTGTTGCAGTAACATGTTTAGAGGCTGAAGGAGAACAACAGGCTGATGCTGACACCCATGTAAGTGCTGATGATAATGATGAGACAGATACTAAAGTCACTGTCTAGCAGCAAAGTGGCACTGTCTGTATCTATCATGTATGGTTGTGATCTCATCTATAGACGAAAATGTTGCTCCATAGTCTGAGTGCTCATCATTCATACTTGGGGAAGAATCTCCTGTGGATCTAACCATCATCAGTCTTCTTCTCTGGCTGTAGCAGTGGATGAGTGCACTTTATCTGAAGTTGTTATATGAACTATTTTGCAGCCTCACAGGGATCCATGATACTGATATATGTCACACTTTGCCCCAAACATGTAGGTAGCACAAAGGATTAGGTAGCAGATGTGCCACTATATTGTACAGGAAGAATTTTTTGCATCCTCCTCTAGCTTGGAGCTGATGTTTGTCTTGTTTGGCACCTGTGATGACAAAGAGCCAATGGACACAGTCCTTACTTGTTGCTTGAGGTCTGTAGTGGCACATACCATTGCCCTCCCACCTTCTATGTGGAGGACTGCCAGTGATGTTATCATTGCCCTCATGACCACTGTTATCTGAGGTTGGGGTAGGTACATATCAGGGGTAGATGTGCTGAGAGCCATTATGGACACAAAGTCTGGTCCTGCATCCAGAAATGCATTGCCCTTTGCCACTCCTTGTTTTTGGTGGCCACAATATTTAGCCTTGAGTTGCAGGGCACTTCATGTACAGACTACATTGAGATCACAGTTCAGTAGTTACATGACATCCTTGTTATAGGGGCACTCCAAGTCCTACTGCAACAAGCCAGCATGGGCTATGGTCACATAGTGACACTCCCCCCATCACAAGAAGTAATTGTCAATGACATTGTGTGCCCATTAACTCCTGACTCCTGTCTCTGCCATCTGTGATATACACCCCATTCATATATGTGTGTGTGTGAGTGTTTGTGTGTGCACATGCGTGAGTGAGCATGTGCATGTATGTTTGTACATGTAAACAGACATGCATCGATATGTCCCAAGCTACTTCTGCACATGATGATGATGACTGAGATGCATTCTACCATTCTTGCTGTGTGGAAGCAGGGAAGGGGGTTGTGTGAAGCACACTGTAGCTCAGCTATGCACTGACCAGCAGAGCCTGATATTAACACTGCATGTATCATGACTGTGCTGTCTGAAAATGCACTGATATGTGCTCATTAGGGAACATAAGTCTGGACTAGGTGAAGCTGCTTCACCTGCACTGCCATGTTTGCACTGATGTCTGTCTGCAGACATAGTTACTTGGCTGCTGTTTACTGCTGTTCCACTATAGTCTTACTGGGAAATGACATCAGTGGGTCTGCCCTTCTGCCCATTTGCATGTGAAGTCTGATTGTACCAGTACTCTATTTCCTCATCACATATTATGGAGCATGCAACACATCAAGAACATTTTGCAGACTGTAGCAGGGTCATATTGGAGTGCCCCCCCAGATATGCTGTGGCAATGAATATGTATTTAGAGCAGTATAAACACATGCATTCTATACTATTCTGGGTTTGTGTGGGTAAGGTGCTATACTGTTCTGTGGTTTCTGTAAGAGAATCAAAAGCCAATACCACAGTGGTTATTCAGCATCACCAGTAGCACATTATAACAACTTCAGATGGTTAATATATTTGCACTCATGGTCAAGGTGGTTGTACATCTTATAAAAAGCTGCATCATCTGAACTTAAAAACTACATGACCCCATGCAGTAATTGGTAGTATAGTTGCAACGTGAATCATGGTACCTTTCTGAGTGCTGTACAGATACTTTGGTTAGGATCCTACGTATATCACACACTGCCTGGGAGTTCATAGAATGGTAGCCCTTCCTGTTCACAAAGCTTTGTGACTCTGGTTGAGGTAGGGCTTTTATTGCTTCATGTGTGTAGTCTGTGGCATCCAGTGCTTTAGTTAGGTTAGGGATGTTGTCATACCTCTCAACCTCTTAGAGAAAAAATCGATACAAAGCCTAAAATAAGGAGGGGGGGCAAACACCCCAAAATAGGAACAGATTCCAAATGTTGCTCTCTTAAACTTAGAAAGTTGATAGAATGATAGGATATGTGTTGGCATGCATTTTCCAAAGGATATAACGTCTGAAACTCAAATGTATGCCATTATTTAGTGACTTTAATCCTCAGTGATTTGCCAGACAACCACAATTTGTATGAGCAGCAGACCAAACAAACGAGGCAAAAATCTGGAATTCTGCAAAAATCTGGGCAGTTGGAGGTATGGATGTTGTAGAAAGTGTCCATGGTGTTAGCACTTGCCTATGGAGTGCTAGGAAACCATATTGGTGCTGTTCCATATGTATAAGCATCATGTTGAGGAAATTGTTGAGTATTCTAGAGGCAGAAGCCTGTGAAGTACCCATGTCCCCAGCAGAGCTTTGAAAGTTCTCTGTATCTAAAATAAACAGCTAAACAAATCTTGATTTCCATAAGTATGAGAAGGGCACACATTGCTGATGATTCCATGGGTCAGCCATATATGTCAACCAAAGGCTGTTCAATGTCTTGGTAAACTCTGAAACAATCAGTGATCTTTTACTTTGGGGAAATGATGGCATGTCACCAACTGATAGAAATTTTTTCATGTGAGTCAGATGCTATTTCTTGCATACAAGTGGGAATAAGCTATAACTCCAACATTAATGGTGCGTTTTGCCATTATTTTGACATACATTGGTGCATAATGTTCTTCATGTACAATTATTGTAAAGTCTTAAATGACAGTGAAGGCATGAATAAGTCAATAATAATAATAGTAATGAATGTATAATAATAATTAATGATAATTTAATAATACTATAATAATAATGAATAAGTTGTGAATAAGTCAAAGCATAGGTTTATTTGCCAAACAAAATAAAAAAAGAAAGGAAAACACAATGAATTTGACTTTTCACAGTTAAATCCACAGGTGGTTTACACTATATACAATACTTTCTATGTAAGGTCACAAATATAGGGGCATCTGCACCATGCAGGATTAGTCCCTCATAGCTCCTCCTGCAACAAGCTGTCAAAGATCACAGCTGCAAGCCTTTCCTTCAACTCCACAAAAAATAAATAAATAAATAAAATCCATCTAAACTCGTCTTGGGCCACATCCAAAATAGATATCAACTAGACCATCCACTTTCAGAAAACACACATCTTTGGTCAGAGGCACAATGAATTAAATCACACAAAGAGGCAATTGCATTAATTGTTGAGCATATTTCTATAAATGAATAAAATGAAAAAAAGTTTTTTATGCTCTTTCTCTACCAGCCTATCAACCAATCAGTGTTCCCTTCCTCAGGATCTGTCATATAGGCAGCCATCATGTTTTTGTGACTAAGTCCCTACATTCTGAGGGAATTAAAACAAATAGAAACAGCATATGAAACTCCTAGTATTAGGGCAAGAATGGTGAGAAAGGGGCGTCTCAGTTCGTTAATCTCTCTGTAGCTCAGCAATCATCATCACCAGTTCCAATAAACATGTCAAGTGGGCACCTATTTCTAGTCTGTTGCTCCTCCCTAATGATAACTGTTTGATCACCTGGTGCTGTTTCTGTGGGTTAATTTATAGGAGTATAATTGTTTTATCAAATATGGACCAGTTGTAAATAGAGTTTGAACTTTTTTTAAGATAGCATTCTAGAAATTAGATGTATAAGTTTAATGCAAACATGTTCACTTATAGAAAGCAAGTTGAGATATTTATTTATTGAAATTTGTTTACTGAGTAAGTCTGACTAGATAATTTTATCTGGTTTCAGGGGAGGCCAGGGGAGAAAAGCTCTACAGATAAATGAACAGAAAATTCATATAAGCAGGTAAAAACTGACACCATATTACAGTATAGTGTAAATACATAGATTGATACAAATATTAATACACACATGACATAGAATAATACACATATACCATCAATAAAACAAGATAAATACAATGTCATGTAGCACTGAGACGTGTTGATGTGTTATAAGTGTGACAGTTTATCACACACTCACAAAACAAGTGTCAGAGGGGGACATTCAAACAGCTGATAAGGAGAAGGAGAGGAAGAGAGTGGACAGAGAGAGAGAGAAAGAAGCATTTGTTAGAGGTGAAGAATGGAGTAGATATGGAACACAGAAGAAGATAGGGTGTATATAAGTATTAAAGGAGAAGGAGATGAAATGATATGCCGGGAGAGCAGCATGTGCAATGCCAGGAGTCAGAGAGGCATTATTTTAGTTGCAGCTTAAATAGAAGAATGTTCCATATGCCATTATTGGTTCCAGGATTGTATTCCAGACTTTTTGCTGCAAAGTGTGAATACAGACTTTGACCACATCTTTTGTAAGGCTTTGTGTAGCAAAACTGTGGAATACAATCCTCAGCTCCTTCTCCTCTAACACCTATACACATCCTATTTCTCCTTTTCATTGGTTTTTTTTTTAATTTTCTTACGCTTAATCTTGCATTTACTAATTTTTTCTCCTGCCTCCTATATCTACCGTACTTATTACCTCTAACAAATATGTCCAAAAATAGCTGAAAAAGGTAACACCAAAGCAGATAATCCTTTTAAAACAAGATTTTAATCCACCAGGTTATAAAGCCAGTGAGCGCATTCACGTTATCACAACGTTTCATCAGACTTTAACTAAAAACCATTAACTGCCAACCATAAATGGTAAATTCAAACCCTTCTGGCCTATGGTTCAACAGAAACAATTATGACATCATGTTGACATTTAAAATTTAAAAAGACATGCTTTATAAACAACATTCTTCAAAATATATACATAAATAAAGCATGCATCATAAGAAACACTTATAAAGCACATGTGCATTCGATATATAAATATTAATATAATACATATGTTTATAAATATCACAAAAGACATACACATTTTCTTATTTAAATAAATTTAAAATTAAAAAATGTATGTAGTGTAGTTCATTCTAACAACTAACTAAAAACAGTATATACGTATGCTTGTGTCTAAAAATCATCCACATGAAACTGAAAATTAAAATTATATTTAAAGTGACTAATGTGCATGTGGTCTGGCTGATAAAAAAGGTTTTAACATCATCCTATCATTCAGTCCACTCACTTTATATGCTTGCAAGCGTATTATCCATCTACTTTCTCTACCCTCCATGTAAGTCTTAACATTCCCTAATCTGCCTGATTTCTTAATCAATTATATTGCTCTAAACTTAAACTTATGTGTCATACCATAGGTTAGTACATGTTTAGCTAATGCATTCTTATCATCTTCTTTGTTTATAGCATAAATATGCTCTCTTACTCTTTCTCTGAGGGTCTTATTGGTTTTACCAACATAGAAGGAATTGCATGCCTGGCACTGTGCCAGATACACCAAGTCCCTCGTCTTACAATCCGCATATTGTTTAAACACATAATCCTGTCTAGTATCAGGGTGAACAAATGTATTATCACCTGCCATGTATGGGCACTGGTTACAGCCCCTACAAGCAAATGTCCCCTGTCTGTCTGAATATCTTGTAGTATGAATCTTTTCTTGCTCATAACAAAGTAATCACTTAAGTGATTTTGTGTTTCTATATGTGTATCTTGGCCTATTACCTACTATCATAGTGATATCATCATCTACATTCAATAATCTCCAATTTCTCTCTATTACTTCTCTTACCTTATTATTCCTATCAGTAAATGAAATAATTACTTTAAGCCCCTCATTTCCTCTTGCATTCAAACCTTCTTCATCAACCCTGTCAATATCTGTATTCCTTTTGACAGTATGGTCTTCCTTTTCTATTCCTATGTGACCTACTATTATACATAGATCTCTCTATCTCACCGTCTTTATAACCTTGTTGTTTAAAGTTATCTGCCAATGTCTTACATGCTTCTCTGTAAGATTCATCATGACTAGTAAGTCTTGATACCCTTAGTATTTGACTCTTCATTATATTAGGATAAATGTGAGTTGAATGCATGCTGCTCCGATGTAACAAGCTGTTTTTCCAACATTGTTTCCTAAACATATTAGTGTGTAATCCATCTTCTTCCTTGCTCAATTGCACATCTAAAAATTGTAATCTCTTCTGGGAACTAACACATTCAAAAGACAGAAAATCTGTTGTCCCATTCAGATATTCCACATATTCTTCCAGTCATTCACTAGTGCCCTTCCATGCAAAAAAAACATCATCTACAAAATGTTTGCAGTAACTAATGTACTCCCCATAATCTCCACTGTTCAATACAGGTGTCTTCTCCCAATATACCAACACTAGGTTGGCATATGAGTTCGCACACGAGGTGCCCATTGCCACCCCCTTGGTTTGTAGAAAATATTCCTCTTCATATATAAAGACATTATTGTTCAATACAATGTCCAACAATGACATGTATCTCATAATGAGATCCCTTGGCACTCCTTCTTCAATTAATAAGAGCCTAACATACTCCATTCCTGTGTTATTTGGTATGGATGTAAATAAAGAAACAACATCAAGTGAAACCAAAAGTTCATTAGCATTGTCTGCATCAGAAAAAAACATACTCAGTATAGGTCTCTAAGAACTGTTGTGTATCTCTAATTGTAGTGGATATGCCATCTACCACTGGTCTAAGCTGTTTTTCCAAATAAATGGAGAGAGTTTCTGTAAGCCATCCCCTCCCCGAGACTATAGGTCTCATATTGGGGTCCATCAAGCTTTTATAGACCTTTGGCAGTCCCCTGAAAGTGGGGATGATCGGTTTCTCAACTAAAAAGTATCTATACAGATCTATGTCTATTACTCTACATAAAAGAAGGTCATATAATTCACTATGAACACTTTTTATGATCTCGTCTAGTTGCACCTTACTTAATAACTTATAAGTGTTGTCAACCAATAGTTTCTCCATTTTCCTCTTATAGAAATCTCTGTCCAACAACACCGCAGCTCCATCCTTGTCTGCTAGTAATTAGAATGCAGAGTACATTGGGAAAAAGATGCTAAGGATGAAGCTGCCAGGTAACAGGAAAAGAGGAAGGCCTAAGATAAGGTTTATGGATGTGGTGAGAGAGGACATGCAGGTGGTTGGTGTGACAGAGCAAGATGCAGAGGACAGGAAGAAATGGAAACAGGTGATCTGCTGTAGCAACCCCTAACGGGAGCAGCTGAAAGAAGAAGAAGAAGAAAAAGATTTAAATATAAAAATGTGTATGTCTTTTGTGATATTTATAAACATATGTATTATATTAATATTTATATATCGAATGCACATGTGCTTTATAAGTGTTTCTTATGATGCATGCTTTATTTATGTATATATTTTGAAGAATGTTGTTTATAAAGCATGTCTTTTTAAATTTTAAATTTCAACACGATGTCATAATTGTTTCTGTTGAACCATAGGCCAGAAGGGCTTGAATTTATTATTTATGGTTGGCAGTTAATGGTTTTTACTTAACGTTTGATGAAACGTTGTGATAACGTGAAAGCGCTCACTGTCTTTATAACCTGTTGGATTAAAAGTTCATTTTAAAAGGATTATCTGCTTTGGTGTTGCCTTTTTTAGCTATTTTTGGATTTTTCTATGTTTATTCTGAAAGGCACTTTATTCAGGACTGATTGAGTGTTTTTCTTTTCTAACAGATACGTGTCTCACACTCCCCTCCCTTCCTCTCCCCTCCTTATGGTGGGACTCTGAAAGCAGGGGAATTATCCACTCTGACATTTGCGTTATGAATGAGTAATAAACTCTCACACTTATAAAATGTTAACACATTTCAGTGCTGCATGATATTGGATTTTTTTTGTTTTATTGATGGTATGTATGTATTATTCTACATGTCATATGTGTATTAATATTTGTGTTGATTTATGTATTTACAGTATATTATAATATGATTTCAATTTTTGCCTATGTGCATGTATTTCCTATTCTTTCAATTGTGGATCTTATTTCCTTGGGCATCTGCTGAAAATGGATAAAATGATTGAGTCATACCCTCCTGGAAATAAATGTCAACAAATAAACCAACAAATGCATAATAAATAATATAGATGTCAGGAAGATTTTT